>NC_056725.1:608303119-608373119 GCF_019279795.1 Protopterus annectens | reverse complement strand
AAAGGAAAGGCCAGATTTCACTGACTCTGGCCCTAAAGTCTAGTCTCCGTGAGATGTAGAAAATGACCAAGATGGACACTAAGCGAAAGGGTGGATGCATATTAAGGTGCATGTAGACACCTTTGATTAACCAGAATATGTAACAAGTAGCAACACTGAAAATCAGGAACATAGCAGGGAGATGCCAGGAATGGGTACTGGAGGCAACATCTTCAAAAGTGTTACCCACACCAGCCGCTAGCATACTCAGGAAAGTTGGATTAGGGTGCCTAATTGCTAGCTTCAGCAGAGGATAAGAGATAAAAGGCTGAAGACTGGTTGGAGGATGGGGAGAAATCAGTTATATGCAAGGAAAAGGCTCCATTTTAGCACAGGAGGGACAGATGTATGTAGTGCTGGGTTAAAAAGGTACATCTTAACGATATTACCTTTAAACTAAGATGGAAGACAGAAGGAAGAATGGCAGAAACATAATGGGGTACATGTTCTGGCAGCAGAGAGAAGGCAAAAAGATGCAGAATATAGCAGAAGAACAATGTAGGCATGATTCCATCCAAATGTGACTACAGTATTATCATGCAGTGCAAGGGGTCTGATTCGGAAGATGGGAAGCTGAAACAGTTATGAAGGTGGGGGGTAGTGTATATTGCTAGCATCATAGACACATGGATAAGTGACAAGAGGATTGATACTTGGAGGCACCTATGTGTTGGTTCTTCTGGAGTAAGACTTGCAGAGGGGGAGAACAGCAACTTGATGAAACTAATGGCATCAGATGCAAAGCCAGAAATATAGAAGAACAAGAAAGCAAGACAGGACAAATGGTTAGAATCAATATTAAGTAATGTAGCTGTTAAGGAAAGGGGGCCTGTTGGTAGACTAATGCTGTGTGTCATCCCTCCAGTTCTACCAGTAAAGGAGCAGGATAGGAAGAAGAGGGTAGTACTCATAGGGGATCTGAATCCACCAAATACAGACTAGGAGATTCCAGTCTCCAGGGTAGTAAGGGATTTGGGAACTGATTAATTTCTTGGAACACAAGGAGGTCTGCCCTGGAAAATATATAATTCTGTACTTGATCCCAGTCAGTGCAGATGGGATCATGGACCTCCAGATTAAGACAATACTAGCCAACAGTGATCATACCTTTGAGGGATTTAGAGTAAGGAGAAAGGTAAAAATACAAAAATAAAGCCAGCACTGTGTGATTTTAGGAGAGTGGATTATGCTGTGTTGCAGAGGGTCCAGCATGAGTTACAAGAGTGGGAGCAAACTGAGAGAGTAAACAAGGTATGGGAATTTGTCAGGAAAAATGGCATGAGGAACAGACAAAATGATACATATAGGAGAAGGCCAATGTGGTTACACAATAATGTGAGGTTAACAATTAGAACAAAATATATGGCCTATTAAAGATGGACAGGAGATGATAAAGAAGAAAAGGTAGCATAGTGCAAGGATATAAGCAAGAGGACAACAAAGGTAACAAGGGAAGGAATGGTGAAAGTGGAAAGGGAGCTAGCCAAAGAGATCTGGAAACAAAATAAGATCTTTTTAGGGATATAACAAAAAGGGAAATGTGATGGAAGTAACTGGCTGAGCTGAGCAAAAACTGGAAGATGATCAAAGGAGACTGTGAAAAAACAGAAGTACTAAATGAATACTTTACATCAGTTTACACAAAGGAAAGCTAAGGGAAAATGTTGTGCTGGAAGGAAGGTGGGGAGAAAAGTGAATAGTTACCAGGACAGAGATGGAATTGGTGGAGCTGGAACTGGCTACTCTTAAGGAGAATAAAGCACAAGGATAAGACAGAGCACATCCAAGAGCCCTCTGCAACCTTATAGGTGCACTGCCAGATCCCTGATGGAGATCTTCAACAAGTCAATGACTGGGGCAGAAGTACCTGAGGACTGGAAGATAGTAGGTGTGGTATCCCTGTGCAAGGAGGGAAGCAGTAAAAATCCATTGAACAATAGGTGTAGTAGCTTAACAGCAGTGGCAGGAAGAGTCATGGCAAAAATCCTGGGAGGAAGACTTGGTCATTTATAGAGACAACAATTTTCAGGACAAATTCTAATGGGGGATCATGGCAAGAACAAAGTTGTTAGTCAAAACCTGATCCAGTTATATGACTAGGTAAGAAGTGAAATTGCCAGGGAAATACCAATAGACCTGGTGTAACTCGACCTCTGCAAGGCCTTTGACTCTATCAACACATGAAGCTGATATGAAAACAGAACGCATTTGAGGTGTAACCAAGAGTGAGAAAATGGGTAACTACATAGTTCAATGGTACAACATAGAGGGTTGCAGTGAGATAAACATTGTCAGAAATTAGGAAAGTGTTCCATGGGGTACTGCAGGAGTCTTTCCAATGTTGGGTACTCTTCAATTTGTTTGCCAAAGACATATCTGAGGAAATAGAGAACAGGATAAATCTCTTTGCTAATCACAGAAAGATAGATGCAACAGTGGGTAATGGGGAAGGGTCTAGGGATCTGGAAAATCTGAAGAAGAGGGCAGTTGTGATTCATTGTAAACAAACGCAAAGTGCCATTTGTAAGCCATAATAGCTGTAGTGTGAAGAATCAGCTGGTAATGTGGAAATTATGGCAACAGAGGATGAAATGGATTTAGTGGTACTGGTCACACAGGGAACGGAACACCAGGAGCAGAGTAAGATGGTAGTTGCAGCAACAAGCATTATGATGGGGTGCATCCTGTGATGATGTGAGGTATTGCCAGCTATGCCAGGAGAAGTAGGGCAGTGGATGTGTACCATATGCCAGCACAGCTAGCTGGAATTTAATAAAAATGATATGCTATTTGAATATCAAACTGATTTGTACAGATACTTGTGTTGAAAATGGATTTGTAAAGTTGCTTGTGTTAAAATGTACCAACAGTGGGTCCTGACTGTATTGTAACGGAATCAAATTTATACATGTTAACAGAGGATACAGGAAGAGAATAGGTTAATCTCAGCTCCAGCTAACTTTTGAAAAATAGTAAGAAATTGAATTACTGTGCCTAGCCCATAAAGATGTCACCTCACACTTTTGAATGAAGCCAGAGACACAATATTTGTAAGAAGCATGGTTTGTTATTTTCTGTAGGAGGAGTAGAAGTTTGTAATTGTTTTTGGACTTCCAGAAGCTGCACCAGATCTGAGCAATGCTCTTGTGTGTATATTATTGACATGTAGGTGCTAATGCCTAGCAGTTTCTAGCAATGGGGGGTTGCATGGTAACCAGACGTCAGATGACCAGATGTATGTGATGTCATTCTGCACAGAAATAATGTTTTAATATTAGATGAAACAGAAGTCTCAGGGCAGTCTGTTTCTTGGAACCTGGCATAGAAGAATCCATCACCTACTTCATCTTGCCTTACTCTATTATATAAGTAGGAACAGTAATTCTCTAGATCAGTCAGGAACATATAGGGAGAATAGTTAAGTATTGTTTTTCTGTAACTGTGTGAATCTTTCCAGCTGTGTTATTTTTAATATTTCCTGTGATTGAAACTCTGGCATTTACTGTAAATACTTATTTCATACTTTCATGTTCTTTTATTTATTATTAAATATATTTAAACTTTTCATTGTGGCTGGTCCTTTAGATAATACTTTTACCATTGAGAGTATTTACATATATAGCTGATACTGTGACCACTCCTGAAGCCTGGCTGTTTGGTCAACATTACCATTTGAATTAATATTAATTTCACTCAGTATAATTGAGTACCCTTGCAAGAGCCTTAGGTAGCTGGCTTTGTAGTGTCTGGTGGCAGTGATAACTACCGTATAGTCTGGGCAGAAGAGGGCACAGTGGTTAAATCTGTGCCACCTTTTCCAGGTGTGTGTGTGTGTGTGTGTGTGTGTGTGTGTGTGTGTGTGTGTGTGTGTGTGTGTGTGTGTGTGTGTGTGTGTGTGTGTGTGTGTGTGTGTAAAAATCAAATCTCACAGGGTCTGTGTATGTCAGCTAATTGGAGCAGGGACACAAAGCACTGGTTTCACAAAGAGGGAGCTTAAGGACTTTGCTTGGACACTCAGCTGAGGACTTAACCCTGTAGCTGTGCTAGTTGGAAACCTTATTGTGGCCTTGGAGGGAGCAGATATAAAGAAACCCAGACCCCGGGCTGACTGTCCTCCCTGTGTGCTCTTAAGGGAAATTGTGCTTGATGTAGAGAGGTCTGCAATTGGAAATACTAAATGTATCCATTTGTATTCCAAGTGAACATCCCTCTCCAGTGTCAGTGGTGAGGATTCAAGCTCCTTGATTACTGGCCCAGAGTGGGGATGTCACGCATTCTTAGGACTGGACTATGGAAGCAAAGATGTAATGTTTCCACCCTGCAAGGTCCAGGTCAGACTATACCTGAATTACTGTCAGCAATTGTGCAAGCCATAGAAGTAAATAAACATTAGACTGCTGGAAGAAATCTGATGGAAATCCACCAGAAAGATCTGTTGGATGGAGGGGAAGGAATATAACCACAGAAAAAAGGTGGTAGAGATCTCCTCAGTTGATGGAAGGTATGATTTTGGTGCATAACATCATGTTCGAGAGATTGAAAGGGATTATTCTGACCAGGAAGAACAGAAGGGCAAGGAGGGGTGCAGGCAGCAAAGTGTATGGACCAAGTACCTAGTGAATCTGCAAAGAACAAACCACATAATCACAGAAGAAGGTGTGGGATAGAGAGAGAGAGAGAGAGAGAGAGACAAAGAGAGAGAGAGAGAATGGGTAAAAGGGAAGGCAGAGGGGATGTAGAACATTAAACGCACTTAAATGACTGACTAGATAGGCTTATTCTCCTTCTGCCACCAGGCAAGAGTAATTCAACCCCACCCCTTTTACCTGTGATCAGGTAGAGGTGCTTTGCATTTCAGTACAACAATATCATTAGCAGTGCGTGGTCCTGATGTGGAGTTGTATACAGAAAGGCAACCTCCAACATGGCATAGTGTTGCTTTGGGGTAGTTTTGATTGGAAATTTAGTAGTTAGGACCCAATGTGAAATAGTGAATGTTTTATTCCTTGGTGGGAAAAAACAGTGGTTAACATTATAAAACAGCACCACTTGAGAAGATAGCAGAAGAAAAAGTGGGTGATGTTGTAATCACCTCTAGGTTATTCTGTAATGTGTGATGTGTGAGGGGTATTCCTGGAATTAAACAGAGCAAGGGCTCATCTGCAGTAGCTTCTTTAGTTCTGGAAGAAATATTTGGTTTTCCTCATCCAACTAGATGAAAGAATGCAGTGTAGTGCAGGGTTACTTAGTGATAAGGGGACTGGGGAGGTGGAGCCCACAGAAGGGCTTAGAGCACTAGAAATGTGAACAATGTAGGAAATAAAGGAAGGAAGGAAGAATACATGGCTGAATCACAACTTCAAGTAGGTATTAGTGAAAAGTACAGAGTAAGAATGAGGAATAACAGTGCTTTCATTAGCTGTACATACTAATGAATGATGGGACAACCAGAAAGCTGTCAGGTTTGCTTTCTCATCAGGTGCTTGAATTCATATTATAGTACTGATGCTGTAGTACAGCATGAGGGGATACTTGGATTCATATTAGAGTATTGATACTGTAGTACAGCATGAGAGAATACTTGAATTCATATTATGTACTTGGATTCATATTATAGTACTGATGCTGTAGTACAGCATGGGGGGATACTTGGATTCATATTATAGTACTGATGATGTAGTACAGCATGATTGGATACTTGGCTTCATATTATAGTACTGATTCTATAGTACAGCATGAGGGGATACTTGGCTTCATATTATAGTACTGATGCTGTAGTATAGCATGAGATGATATTTGGTTTCATATTATGGTATTAATACTGTAGTACAGCATGAGGGGATACTTGGATTCATATTATAGTACTGATGCTGTACTACAGCATGAGGGGATACTTGGCTTCATATTATACTACTGATGCTATAGTACAGCATGAGAGGATACTTGGATTCATATTATAGTACTGATGCTGTAGTACAACATGAGGGGATACTTGGCTTCATATTATAGTACTGATGCTGTAGTACAGCATGAGAGAATGTTTGGATTCATATTATAGTACTGATGCTGTTGTACAGCTTGAGGGGAAACTTGGCTTCATATTATAGTACTGATGCTATAGTACAGCATGAGAGAATACTTGGATTCATATTATGTACTTGGATTCATATTATAGTACTGATGCTGTAGTACAGCATGGGGGATAATTGGATTCATATTATAGTACTGATGCTGTTGTACAGCATGAGGGGATACTTGGCTTCATATTATAGTACTGATGCTGTAGTACAGCAAGAGAGGATATTGGCTTCATATTATAGTACTGATACTGTAGTACAGCACAAGGGGATACTTGGACTAATATTATAGTACTGATGCCGTACTACAGCATGAGGGGATACTTGGCTTCATATTATACTACTGATGCTGTAGTACAGCATGAGAGGATACTTGGATTCATATTATAGTACTGATGCTGTAGTACAACATGAGAGGATACTTAGCTTTGTATTATAGTACTGATGCTATAGTACAGCATGAGGGGATACTTGGCTTCATATTATAGTACTGATGCTATAGTACAGCATGAGAGGATATGTGGATTCATATTATAGTACTGATGCTGTATTACAGCATGAGGGGATACTTGGCTTCATATTATAGTACTGATGCTGTAGTACAGCATGAGTGAGTACTTGGCTTCATATTATAATACTAATGGTGTAGTACAGCATGAAGGGATACTTGGCTTCTATTGTAGTATTCATGCTATAGTACAGCATGAGAGGATACATGGATTCATATTATAGTACTGATGCTGTAGTACAGCATGAGGGGATACTTGGATTCATATTATAGTACTGATGCTGTCGTACAGCATGAGGGGATACTCAGCTTCATATTATAGCACTGATGCTGTAGTACAGCATGAGAGAATACTTGGATTCATATTATAGTACTGATGCTGTAATGCATCATGAGAGGATACTTGGCTTCATATTATAGTACTAATGCTATAGTACAGCATGAGAGGATAGTTTAATTCATGTTATAGTACTGATGCTTTAGTAAAGCATGAGGGGATACTTGGCTTCATATTATAGTACTGATGCTATACTACAGCATGAGGGGATACTTGAATCCTTATTATAATACTGATGCTGTAGTACAGCATGAAAGAATACTTGGATTCATATTATAGTGCTGTTGCAGTTGTACAGCATGATGGGATACTTGGATTTATATTATAGTACTGATGCTGGAATACAGCATGAGGGGATACTTGGCTTCATATTATAGTACTGATGCTGTAGTACAGCATGAGAGAATACTTGGCTTCATATTATAGTACTCATGCTGTAGTATCCCAAGAGGGGATAATTGGATTCATATTATAATATTGACATTGTAGTACAGCATGAGAGGATACTTGGATTCATATTATAGTACTGATGCTATAGTACAGCATCAAGGAATACCAGGATTCATATTACAGTACTGATGCTGCAGTACAGCATGAGGGGATACTTGGCTTCATATTATAGTAATGATGCTGTAGTACTCCAACAGGGAATACTTGGATTCATATTATTGTACTGATGCTGTAGTGCAGCATGAGAATATACTTGGATTCATATTATAGTACTGATGCTGTAGTACAGCAAGAGGGGATACTGGGATTCATATTACAGTACTGATGCTGCAGTACAGCATGAGCAGATACTGTACTTTTTTGGCATCATCATTCCAGAAATACTTTAAATTGATGGGCATCTTCAAGAGCTGGAGTCAGGGTACATTACATTTCCAAAGTGCCCTAGTCGGATCTTCCGTAGTTAACTTAAATTATCTCTGGTCTTCTTTAAAAACCACCACAGGTCCAATGCAACTTCTTCAGTGAAGAAACAAACTAATCAGTAAGTATTGATGAGCACTTCAGCCATTGCCAACTTTGGGTACCCACAAAACCCCCTTGCCATGGGCAGCCATAAATCTTTGGCCACTGAATATGACCCACAATAAGATACAGTTGGAGGTGGGTTTCTCCTGTACCTGGCTCCTGCAGTCAGACCTGGTATTGCTGTGAGCTGGGGTAATTTCCTCACATTTCTTTTTCTGTTAATACTGTCTCCAATGATGAGGTTACATCAGTGAAAAGCTGCAACTTATCAGGTCCACTTGAGTGAAGCAAGAATCTGATTGGTTGCAGCAAGCTCACAGCACTTCCACATCTGTAGCAATTCCTTTAAAAAGACAAGTGTTCTGTGCTTTGCTTTTAGATTTCTTTCACAGTAGGAATCAGGGCATATGCTTTTTAAACAACAGTGATGAGGAAATAGAGTTTACAGGACGGATTAGGAAGAGGAAATAGAGTTAGCAGGACTGATTATTATTCAGGACTGGATAGAAGCTTCTTATTTTTTAGCTGCCCTTCTAAGAGCTGTTGTAAAAGAACAAAGGGTCCTTTTCATGGCAATTTAAAAGGCCTGATAGCTTTTCTCGACAGCAAGCATGGACAGGTTATCTGGAGAGGAGGATTAGTAGCACCCAATAGGTTTACTGCAAAATATGAGATACTCTTTATGTGATATATGCTTTTATTTTTATGGAAAAGAGCTTGAATTTGGGTCTTTTATCTCCTAACTGGGGCTGCTGCTATACAATCACACTCCTCAACTGTCGAGAATTCCTCAGATCGTCCAGATATTTGCCTCATATTTTTGTTTGATTAATCATAAAACCCATGGTTTCTGGTAAATAACTGAAGACTGAAGAAATTAATAACAAGATATTTACATTATAGATTTCATATCTTTCAGAAAATGCAAGCTAATGCAAAACCTGTCATTCTATCGTCTTTCAAAGGTTATAGCAGCAATATTTAATATCAGTTCATGATTTTGTGACTCCCTCATTATTATTTTTTACTTCCAGAATTGTTGTGCCTTTTAGATTTCATATCTTTCAGAAAATGTAGGCTAAATAGTGCAACACTTGAAATCTAGCAACTTTTAGAGCATGCCTCTCAACCTGAAAACATCAAAAATCTGGACAAAAGCCCTTGAAAAATAGGTATAAATCTGTACGCTGCTTAACATAACATTTGCATACATAAGTATGTAACTGCACCCACTCCAATGGAATTGCAGGATACCAACTTTCAAATGGAAACTGAAGAACAGACAACCAAAATATGGCCCCAGAGTCCCCCTGCAGCCATTCCAATGTCCCATTACTTGGCTATTTCGCCCCATTTACCATAAACACTGTACTATGCATACTGCTTTACTTCTACAATGATTATTTGGATTTTATTTTACATTTAATAGCACAAACACTAATAGACATCCACATTCTGGCTATGCTTATAAATGCCTTTGGGCAGATAACCTAGTACCTACCTATGAACCTATAAACAAAGCAATACAATCTCACAATGGAAATAGCCTTAGCATTAAAACGTCTCTGCCCTTGAAACTCACATTAATTGAAACAGCATTGAAACCCACATCCAAAGAAAATGCATCTGGACAGTGGCACTAAAGATTACCTTTGGGCTGTTTTCAAATCATAGGCCCCTTGCATACAAAACATACATGTGTTCTTTGATACACCTCCCTGACTTTATTAAATTATTTTCCTTGTATAATACAGCGCATTTGATGGAGAGCATTTTAAATTTATTGTTTGAACATTTTTCCAGTAAGCAATGAAACAAAATGCATGAACCAATAATGACAAAACTGCCCAATTCAGAACATTTCCATCATAATAGTCTACTCAAACGTCTACAATCCACCAGTATCAATAAATATGCACAATCTCTGTAGAAGTAAAAATCATCTAAATTCCATGTTAAAGAGCAAACAACTTTATATTTCATTTTTTCATCTACAAGTAAAGGACCTGTGGCCCTTGAAGAACAAATTGCCTATGTTACATTAAAAAATGATAAGCTAGTAATATTTCAATAGGGAATGGATGGCAAACTGATAACAGGTTCATAGTTAATAGGTATCTCTGCCAAAGGAGGACATTCTCAGGACTGCAGCATCCACCTCATTTAAAAGTTTAACACAGTACAGTATCAGCAATCCATCTACATACTGTGGGAGTAGAACTCACAGCCTGTTGTGCTACTAACAATGCAAGTAGACTTTGCATAAGCAGCATTAAACTTCTCTTTCCCTGAAGAACTGTGCAGCACAAGAAATCAGGAAAAAGCCAAAATTTATTGGGGGGGGGGGGGCAAAGGCCCAAAACCAGGGACACATTTTAAATATTGCTTGTATAATCTTAGAAAGTTGCTAGAATAAAATGTGTTACTGTGTGTTTCCTAAAAGATAGGAAGACAAACTTAAATGGCTATCATTATTTAGTGAATTAATTTATCATTGATTTGCCAGAAAACCATACATTTTATTTTATTTAACATTTGTTTACTGGGAAAGTCTGACTTGGAACGAAGCTAATTTATGCATGTCTTTGTATTGTGAGAGGAAACTGAAGCACCCAGAGGAAACCCACACAAACACAGGGAGGACATGCAGACTCCACACAGAAGGCACTTCAGCCAAGAATCAAACCAGAGAACCTCTTGCTGTCCAACTTTTAAAAGGAACAGACCAAAAGTATGAGCCAAACACATTCCAGACATTCTGTGAAAATTTGCACAGTTGAGAGCTATAACTCCTTTAGTCAGAAGTGGTGGTATGGGTAGAGAACTATGGCTCATGCTTCTTGTACCTAAGGTACAGGGTTTGAGCCTGAGTAACCCTAACCCACCAGGTATATCTACCTGGGGCATTTTACACACACACACACACACACACACACACACACACACACACACACACACACACACACACACACACACACACAAATAAACAAAGCAGCAGTAAATAACCTTCAAATAAATGGAGAGAATGGAATGTAATTCAAATTGCTCACATTCTATATATACCAACTTCTGAATGGCATCAGCAGCACATAAACATCTAGAATGGAAATAAATGCAGTGATAATCCCAACATGGGCGTTTTATATATACCAACGGAATTGCAGCTAAAGTGCTTTACCTGGAGGAGCTGGAAAGAATAGAAATAAATGCAGCAATAAATTCCAACATGGACGTTCTTCTATACCAATGGAATTGCAGCTAAAAATTGCTAAAGTGCTTTATCAAAGCTGGGGAAACTCTGCTGCTGCAGAGTGCAGACCTGCAATTGACGCATGCTACACTACTACTTGCTTGCTGCCCATAAAGTACAGTGAATCAGTCAGTCACACCCCTCGAGCCCTCACCCAATTCCGACAGTCTGCTCACAAAGGTGATGTCATCGCTCACGTGATGATGTCAGCGTAAAGAAAATAATAACAAGGCTGGGAAATTTGGGAATAAAGGGGGCCAATTGAGAATTCCTGGCACCCCATTATTTGGACCTCAAAACTGGTAAATGCTGAGGAATTCAGTACGGTTGAGAGGTCTGTTTTAAAGTGATCTTTAAATCTGTTCCTGAATCTGGGAGACTTCTGTATGTGTGTGTGTGTGTGTGTGTGTGTGTGTGTGTGTGTGTGTGTGTGTGTGTGTGTGTGTGTGTGTGTGTGTAATATCCATATATTCACCTCATTTTTGTCTGTTCCACCACAAAAATAGTAGATGTTCTGTAGTCTTATCTCACCTTCATTCTTACACATGGGTTCGGAGCCGATC
Source organism: Protopterus annectens (assembly GCF_019279795.1). NCBI lineage: Eukaryota > Metazoa > Chordata > Ceratodontiformes > Protopteridae > Protopterus > Protopterus annectens. The sequence goes on along the minus strand of NC_056725.1, from coordinate 608,361,367 downwards.
CTCGGCTCCGACTCGGCCTTTTTACAAGCTCAAAGTCTTCTAGTTCAGATGTGCTTCTTCTTGGCCGTGGCAAAGTCTAACACATTTTGCTAATTTTTTGACTAAATTCTGCTGTTTTCATATTTTGATAGATTCATATAGCTGTTATTAGTGTCGTTTTTGTAGTTTCATAGTTTAGCAGTTACTAGAGTTCTTTTTGTGTTAAGTATTTCTGAGAATAGTTGGCCATTGGCCTTATTGTTCTCTTTGGTATCCTGTGTGCCAGTTATTTTCTTCACTGGGGTTGTTTTATATATTTATATATCCCTAGTTTCAGATGTTGTTGATATTAGTGGTTTTAGGTGTCTTTGTGCGTAGTTTAGTCTGTGTATGCATTAGTTCAAAATTAGATACGTTTTCTCTCAGTGTACTTAGATTAAAATAAATAGTTTTGCTTGCAGAGTTCTGATTATTGGATTTGCAGTTAGAACGGGGTTTCTGACCTCCGTTCTCTTGATTTGAATTATTACAGATTGTATTTCTTCTCTGGTGTGTGTACGAGACTGTTATATTGTCTTTCTGACTCTTTCCCTTCTCGGTACATTTTAGTTAGAGGACCTAGGCTTTTTCCCTTCTTTCTCTACCAGGGCTAGGCCCATTTAAGTTAGAGGACCTAGTCTTCGTGGTTGTGTCTTTGTTGGTACTTTAAGGGCTAGGCCCGTTTGAGTTAGAGGACCTAGTCCTAGCACTTTCCCTTTCTTCTCTGTGTGTCTGATTGGCAGTCTTTTGTGAGATGTCTAAGGAGGTCAAGGATCATAAGTCATCTGGCTTTAAAAAGGTTGTGAAATGTTTACAGAAGATGTCTATAATGGATGGCCACAGTAACTGTGTATACTGTCTTGGGGCTATCCACTTACAGGAAACATGCCTATTTTGTCTATCATTTAGTGCCAGGGTATTGCAGGAGAGGAAGAATAAACTTATATTAATAGGTCTCCTTAAGCCCTCTTTTGAGGAAGATCTGGCTTGCTCTTCCTCCTCTGCTAAGTCTTCTGGATCTAAAAAGGAGAAATCTAAATCTTCTAAGAGGCCCTCCCTGGAGCCGGCTGGTGCACCAGAGCTGCCTCTCAAAGTTTCTAAATCTGACAAACCTGCTGCCTCCTCGGCTCCACTGAGTTCGGAGCCGATCGAGTGTACTACTAATACTACTGTTGCTACAGTGTCGGCACCAGGTAGTACGGAGCCGACCACTGATAGTAGACATTGGAGCTGGTCTACAGATCCCTTACCAGTCTCCCCTACATTAAGGTCACCCATATTACAGAAATCCCATTCTCCCACACTGTCTTCCAGATCTTCCAGGAGCTTATCGGAAGAAGATGTGGAGAGAGTAGTGCTGAGACTCCTGAAGTCATCTGCTTTACCTAAAATGTTGTTGGCTTTGACCCAGTCAGTTCTGGGGCCACTTGCATCCATTACCCCTTCTGTGATTCCTCCTCTGAGCCATGCTGGACTTTCAGAGCCAGAGTGTTCAGTACCGCTGGTGGAACCCTCGGTTCCAGCTCCCCCTGAGGTTGTTTCGGAGCCGAGTTATACTCTGACACACTCTGTGCTGTCCGTGGTGTCTAGGAGCTGAAGTTCCCTGGTCAGCCCCAACAGGGATGCCTGGAACCAAACCTCTTTGGTTCTGAGCCTTCCTCTTGGCGAGACGTCTAGGGTGAGCTCGGACCCTACATCTATCTCGGAGCTGATGGCTCTGGAACCGATGGCATCCTCAGTCTCCTCGAAGCCAGGGAGGTCTTCGGAGCCAGAGAGGTCAGCATTCGAGATGATGAGGAGTATGCTGTCCCGATTATCAGCTCCTACCAGGGGTACTGACACTCTTCCCCCTAGGGCACATACTTCTGTCTCAGCACCTACTCCCTCTCTGGACAGTAGAGACCCGCAGCTTCAGGAGGCACCCGCTGGTGGCCCCAATTCTTCCGAGACCTCCCCGGAATATCCTTCCGAGGAGTCCCCATGGAAGAGGACATGCAAAAGGAAGCATGTAGACTCCCAGGACAAGTGTCTTACCTCGGACACTGACCTCAAGGAGTCAGAAGGGTCCCCCAAGTCATCCTCTGATGATGTCTCCTTTGTAGATATCCTGGAGATCCTTAAGCAAGAGGTGCAGCTGGCCCACTATCACCCCTTCTGATGAGGAGTCGGTGTACCTGAAGGCTTCCGGGTCTCAACCTTCAGCCTCTTGGGTGTCTCCACCCTTCGACGAACTGTTAGAGCTTATTAGTCAGAAGGTGTGGGATATTCCTGATGCCATGGAGCCAGTCCCCAGGAGACCAAATAAATTTCTATCAGCTCCCAAGGAGAAGGAATTTTTGCCAAAGGGTGCTCCCGTAGATGCCATGGCAGTGGCGGCGGCCACTAAGAAGGAGCTAGTGGAGACCTCTTCTTCTGTCCATCTACCGAATAAAAAATCTCGAACGATGGACAGATATGGGAAGCATATCTTTTCATCAGCGGCATTTACTCTTAGATCACTGAACTACCTTACACACTTCACTAGGCTTCAGAGAGATCTCCTTAAGGAGTTAGGAGAGACTCTAAAAGGTACATCCACTGAGGGAGTCCCTGAGAAGATGTCTGCCCAGTTGTCCACCTTGAATTCTTTTGTCAAATCATCCATGAGGCTCATCTCTTATGCAGCCGATGGAGCTAGCAGAGCATCAGGTTCAGGAATTTCCCTAAGGCAGCATTCCTGGATGCACTTGCGTAATTTTGCGGAACTGTTCAAGTCTACCTTTACCAACGCCCCCTTTGACGGTTCTTCATTGTTTGGACCTAAGGTAAAGAACACACTCACCCAGTGCGAGCAAGAAGGGAAAACACTCTCTGCCATGGGAGTATGCTTTACTGTCCCCTCTAGACCAAATCCTAAGGGTCAGAAAGGTGGTAAAATGTGGTTCGAGAAGTCCCAGAGGTTTTTCCAGGATGCACAGGGGGAGTCCTCCTTCAGAGGCTGAGGAGAAGGAGGAAATGGGAGACATCGCCCTAGAGGCAGGGGCAGACCGCAAAACCAGGGAGGCCATGATTCGTTTTGGAGCTGGCTCTACCAGCGCTCCTGATGTGGGGCCCAACTGTGCTTCTCTGGAGCCAGTCAGGGGTTGCATTTCTTTTTATCCGGAATCCTGGCTAAGTATCACTCAATAACAACAACAAATCCATTTGATAAGGCACCAAAAAACTACTAATAAAACTTCAAAAGTGCCAATATGAGCAAGTAGCTGCACCATAAGCCCAACAATTGAACCAGAATGCTCACGAAGAGTATGTTACTCCAGTCTCTTTATTATTAAGCATTTTCTTCCCCAGTATACACCTCAGGGACTTCCTCAGAACAAGAAACAGAAGAAATTACATTGCTTCATGTCAACACCCTTTATATGCAATGAAACAATCAATTCATGAATTATTCTCCCAAACTTTTAAAGACATAGACACTAAAATACTGAAAACCTTTATACTTTAAATATACACACAAGAAAACTTTGGAAAATATTGAATTTTACTTTAAATATATATTTTTTGATTGATTAATTGATTGTTTCATTGCATATAAAGGGTGTTGACTTGGAGCAATGTAATTTCATCTGTTTCTTGTTCTGAGGAAGTCCCCAAGGTGTATACTGGGGAAGAAAGCACTTAACAATAAAGAGACTAGAGTAACATACTCTTCGTGAGCATTTTGTTTCAAGTGTTGGGCTTATGGTGCAGCTACTTGCTCATATTGGCACCTTTGAAGTTTTATAAGTATCACTCAAGACAGATGGGTACAAAGAATTATCACCAGAGGTTATTCCATACCCTTTTGTCTGCCACCTCATGTTCCCAAGAGGATCCTGGATGTTCCACCCAATCACAGGGATCAAGCAACTGTGGAGGTCAACAAGTTGCTGGCAAAAAGAATCATCCAAAATGTCCCCACAGACCAAATGGGATTCGGAACTTACTCCAGATTCTTTTTAGTGCCAAAACGTACTGGGGACTGGAGGCCCATCTTGGACTTCAGAAAATTAAACAAATCCATAAAGAAGGACAAGTTCTGGATGGTGACACTGCAGTCTATACTCCCATTACTAGGGAAAGACACTTTGATGTGCTCAATAGACCTCCAAGACACTTACTACCACATAAAAATGAATAGGGCATCAAGGAGTCATCTACACTTCTGGCTGGGAACCAGTCACTACCAGTTTCGTGCTCTGCCCTTTGGTCTCACCACAACCCCCAGGGTGTTCACCAAGTGTATGGCAGTAGTGACAGCTCACCTGAGACGTTGAGGATTCCAGGTGTTTCCATATCTGGACGACTGGCTCCTGACTGCCCCCACCAGACATCTCTTCTTCAGACCAGGGATGCTGCTATTCAACTCTGTGCCCATTTGGGGATAACTATCAACATGAAAAATCTGCCTTATTGCCCTCTCAGTTTGTGATTTTTATAGGCACAGAAATAGACACAGTAGCCATGTTGGTTCGTCTTCCAGTAGAAAAGGCACAGAATCTGGTTCTTCAAATTCACCATCTTCTCCCCCTCCAAAAAGTCAAGGCCAAGACTGTTCTGAAGCTTCTAGGGACCATGGCTTCTGCCATACTACTCATGTCGCTAGCCGGACTACACATGCGGATTCTTCAGTGGCTCCTGTCATCCCAGTGGTCTTTTGAACAACTACCCTTAACTCATTACATTCTGCTAACAGACTCTTGCAAGAAGGACCTCATTTGGTGGATTCAACCCAATCAGTTAACCACGGGCACTCCAATTGTCCCTCGCCAATCCGTTGCCACTGTGACCACGGGTACCTCACAGATAGGGTGGGGGGGCATTATCTAGGCAGGACTGTCCAAGGCACATGGCAAGATCACGAGGCTCACCTGCATATCAGTGTTCTAGAGATGAGGGTGGTGCTCCTGGCATTGCAAGCACTTCACGACCTTCTTCCTCTTGGGATGATTGCAATACAATCAGACAACATGTCAGTAGTATGGTATATCAACAAACAAGGCGGAACCAGATCATACCGACTCTGTCAAGAGGCCATTCGAGTTTGGAAATGGGCGATATCTTCCCAGAGCTTTCTGGTGGTGATGCACATCCAGGGGACAACCAACGTGATAGCCGACAAACTCAGCTGGGCAATTTTGATGCCTCACGAGTGGTCTCTGCAGCAGGAAATTGCGGAGCAGATTTTCCGCAGATGTGGACAGCCTTGCTGCAATCTCTTTGCCAGCCCAATCAATGCCAAATACAGCAGCTATTTCTCCCTCATCCCCCCTCCAAGGGAGTCACCAAGAGACACACTTGTTCACGATTGGCCTCTGGGTCTCCTTTGTGCTTTCCCTCCCTTTCCTTTCATATCCAAGGTGATTCAGAAAGTAAAACAGCTGGGAAGCAAACTGATCCTCATTACTCCTTACTGGCCTCGTCAGGTTTGGTTCCCCTTTCTCGCCTCACCTTCTAGACGATCTCTTGAAGCACATGTCAGGCTCATTTCACCCCACCTTACACACCCTCAATTTGACAGCTTGGCTGCTCCAGTTCCATCCCTAGTCAGTCTTCACGACTTCTCACCCTCCATGACTCATATCCTTATGTTCTCTCATAAACCCTTCACTAGGAAATTATATTCCAGTAAATGGAGGAGGTTCTCTATCTGGACTGAGAAAAAGAATGTTGACCCTTATACCGCTTCTATTCCAGTGGTTTTGGAATTTTTGTCTGAACTTTTCCACCAGGGATCTGCGGCTGCCACAATCAGGGTTCAATTGGCAGCAATTTCTAATTTTCATCTAGGTCTGCAAGATTCTATTCTGATGTCACATAGGTTGTGTAAGACCTTCCTCAAAGGTGCCACTTTGTTAAGACCCCCTTTCAGGAACCGGTTGCTTCATGGGACTTGAATTTTGTGCTATCCAAATTAGTGTCTCCACCTTTTGAGCCTTCTCATTCATCAGCTTTGAAATTTCTGTCTTGGAAAACTTTGTTTCTGGTGGCAATCACATCTGCTAGACGAGTGTCAGAGTTACAAGCACTGTCTGTCAAACCCCCTTATCTGATATTTCACAAAGTCAGAGTATCTCTTCGTACTAATCAATCCTTTGTCCCCAAGGTCTGTTCCCATAAATCTTTGAACCAATCCATATTACTTCCGGTGTTCTTCCCTAATCATTCCAACGCAGCAGAATACAGACTTCATCATTTGGATGTTCATAGACAATTACGTTTTAATTGCATCAGACTAAGGAATTCAGGAAGTCAGACCAATTATTAATTTCCTTCTCTGACTCCAGATTAGCTCTACCAGTTTCCAAAGTCACCCTCTCTAATTGGATCTCTAGCTGTATAGCTTAAATTTACACTTCTGATGGTAAGCCTTTACCTTTCAAAATTAAGGCTCATTCTATGAGATCTCAATCTACCTCTGCAGCCTTTCAAGCCAGGGTCCCACTTGATAATATCTGTGCAGCAGCAACATGGGCTACCCCTCACACATTTATTACTCATTACAAATTGGATTTGACCTCCAGGGGTAGAGCATCCTTTGGTTCCATGCTACTCAGAAGTATTTTTCCTGCTATGGATGCTGTCCCATGTGTAAGAATGAAGGCGAGATAGGACTACAGAACATAAAGAAGTTATGTACTCACCATAACGTTCCATGTTTGAAGTCCATCTCACCCTTTCTTACGAACGCACCCTCCTACTGCCATCTTGGAAGTATCTGGAGACAGAAAAATATTGTTATCATCATTCACTGGAGGCCTTTTATTATTGGGTTCTTTATATATGGTTATTATTATTTCTCTTAGCAGCAAACAAGATCTGGGGATTATACTGGTGCACCATGGAATACCTACCTAGCCACGAGCCAACTAGAAGACTTTGAGCTTGTAAAAAGGCCAAGTTGGAGCCAAGGATCGGCTCCAAACCCATGTGTAAGAATGAAGAGTGAGATGGACTACAAACATGGAACGTTATGGTGAGTACATAACTTCTTTTTTTTCAACAAACTGTAGAGGATTCGGTTTTAGACATGCATACTCATGCAATTTCTATTATTTTAGCAGCATTTAAAGTTTGATAAATCAATATTTAAAATCTATCCCTGAATTTTGGACCTTTTATTGTGTGTGTGTGTGTGTGTGTGTGTGTGTGTGTGTGTGTGTGTGTGTGTGTGTGTGTGTGTGTGTGTGTGTGTGTAAAGGAAGAATACCCTGCAAACTGTCCAGATTTTCCAGCAAATAATAGCGGTTTGAGTTTCACACTTCATATCCTTTAGAAAATACATGCTAATGCAAAAACTGTTGTTCTAAAAGCTTTCTAAATTTATAAGATCAGTATTTCAAAGCTGCCCTTAATCTGCACCTTTGCACCTTCATTATTTTTGACTTTGTTCAGAACTTTTTCTATTAAGAAGCTGAGATATATCAGGAGCACTGTCTGGTTGAGTGACTTGCCCAAAGTCACACAGTAGGCAAATGAAGGGGAAGGAATCAAATGTTGTATGCTGGCTTGTGGAAGCAGTTCATTATTGGCTTAGTTTATTCCTTTGTGTTAACTGGCAGAGTGTTCCCTCCACTATTATTGGTTTTGTTGAATTCTTTTGTGCCAAGAGGTTAAGAGATATTGGGGGAGGGGTAGGCTTGCCACTTTTTCAAATGCCCAAAGTGGGACATTTTTTTGTAAAAACGTGCAATTTTGCAGGACAGACATACCCACGGGAGTGCAAAGGACAGAACTTCACTGTTTTTGTCCAAATAAAAGCTTATTATTGTAGCATATGAGTTGCTTATGCTATTTCATATAATATTTAGGTGTTTCAGATGCAAAATAACTGTTTTATGTAACTATTAAAGAAAACTTAGTAAATATTTTTTGCCTTAAAATCTCAGGACATTTATCATTTTTTAGATTTTTTCTCAGGACAAACTTGCCCAAAGTGGGACTGTCCCTCGCAAAGAGGGACAGGTGGTAACCCTAGGGAGGGGACAGTATAAACACTACATGAATTTCTTTGTTTTCAGAGTGTAGAGGATGAGGGGGAGGGGTAGTGTGAACTTTTTGTGTAGCTCTCTTCTTTAAAATGTTCTTGTTCAGGTAGTGTGTCAATCTTATAATCTGAAGGTCATGAGTTCGATCCCCACACAGGGCACTTTCCTCATTTCTTTAAAATGGGGAATGTGCATTAAATGGTGTATGCAGAACTGTTTGGAGCTTGAAATACTTCTGCCACAAATGCACTTTTTATTACTGTTCATTTGCTTTTGGCTACTACATATCACTGGCTGCTGTTGGTTACAACATTTTACTGTTCATTTGCTTTTTTGCTATTACATACTGCTACTCATTAGCTTTATTTTTGCTACTACATCTTACTGTTTTGCTTGAAACGGCTGTGTTCAGTGTTTCTGTGGGCCAGATGGCTCTGTATGTTACAATTAGTGACATAACTGGCGATGGTGTTAGTTTGTTGATGACCATGATTATTCTTCTGTGTTTATGTGAGTGGGGGGAGGGGGAAGAATGTGTAAAGCTTTCTAGGGCTGCTGTGTATGTACCAATAGTTTTCAATGCTTTGGAAATTATGTATCTGAGGAGTACTCAGTCTATATGGCTACAACTGGCTGGTATAATAATCTAGATTCGGTGTCTAAGCTCAGCCTGGAGAGGGGAAACTTAATTTCACTACTCAGAAATGCCAGTAGATGGTAAAATTCTCATTATTTGTTTGAAATTATTTGAAATTATTATTGTGTTGACATTTTTACAGTAAATGTCTGCACTATTTAAAGGTGTTAACATTACTGATCTTCACTTTTGTGCTTGCAGTGAAATACAAGTGAGGGGGGTACCACTGTTGTACTCTTTAGTTGTGCTTGCCATACAGATCAGTGTTTTCAGTATTGTTCATCCATTCTTTTCTGCCTGCGCTCAGATAGTAACTGACATTACTTTTCTGGGGTAGACCAATTTTCTGGTATATGATACTTCAGTTTTTTTGACTACTCTTCAGTTCTTCTGCCTGCATTACAGTTTTTTCCCACTGCTCACACTGCAATACTAACTGATACAGTATATCATCATCTACTCACTTTTCTTGCTGGTTACGGATTATGTTCAGCTGGTTTCTTGTGCTATGCTTTATCTTACCTTCTGCTCAGTGTTGCAATATTGTTGTTCAGTTTTTCTGTCTGCATAGGAGTAGTATACAGCATGCCACCTAAATTGTAATTTTTGTTGGGTGGGGGCTTCACTACACGTTTGCATGATTTTGCAATCTTTCCTTCTGCATTTTCATCTGGTGCACCCCTATAATCCTTACAACTAATGGTGGTACAACTACAAGTCTGTAATGGATTGTGTGAACTTTTAACACCATGTTGGCATACAGTGGTCATTAAAGGGGTAATTGGGTGAGTAGCCTCTTAAAAGGGAAGGGAGTTTGGCATCAACATGGTGATACACGGAAGTCTCCATGGGAGGGGCCCCCAACTTGTAGCTTGCTTGTGGTCCCCAATGCTAACAATTGCCCTGACTACAGTAAAGATAGCAAATGGGGAAAGAAAGATCCAGGGTCATAGAAAGGAATTATTACCTCACAGTGATAATACAAAGGGCCTGAAAGTTATATGTAACAAATGAAAAATGAGACAGGGACATAAGGATGCTCACTTGTTTTAATTTGTTGGCACTTTCATTGTTTTATTTGCTCTCTGCATGTGCGACTCTATTTTGCCATCTATCTACCTCTCTTACTCCCTTTTAACCTATCCACTTTGTTGTTTATATATTTAAGTTGTGAAAAGTGCTGTTTTGTGGGAATTTAATTGCTGATTTGTGTTTATAAGGAGCTAAGTGACTGTAACTTTCTTTACAAGTGTTGTCTTATAATACTGGTATAGTGTTACTTAATCAGTATTCTGCTGGCGTAAGTTTCACTCAGATTGTTGGCTGGATAGAGAGAGAGATAGATAGATAGATAGATAGATAGATAGATAGATAGATAGATAGATAGATAGATAGATAAATAAATGGATGGATAGATAAACAATGTACCCAACAGTATATTGCCCTCACAATTATAATTTCATAAATGATCCTAACTGAACCATTGCAGATATCTGATGTTATAAAAGTGCCCCGCATTCAATATAGCTGTGACTTGACTGTAGCATTTTTGTATATCTTACAGTTGCTGTACAGCAGTGATTGTGATGTAAAACTTATGTCTTCATGATACCCCATAGATCTGTAAGTTTTCTTATATTTCATTAAATATAGTGCTTGTGATTCTTGCCATACAATATAACAATTTAATTAGTAACATTCTTCTGGACAAAGATTGAATACTCAAGCTTCAGTTGGCCAAGGTTCAACTCACCAACAATCAGAGTTCCTCCATAGGAAATCACTGTCAACGAGCTGTGCCGGATGTCATTTATGTATATATATATATATATATATATATATATATATATATATATATATATATATATATATTCAGGGGATATGGGAAGGACTTGCCCCTCAAATCAGGGGGTACAGTGGGGCTTGCCTCACTGCCAAGCCCCACTGCAAAAATACTTACAGCAGGATTTTTTTCAGTGAATGCAGTTTGGGGATTCTAGTCCTCTGTGCATTTGTTTTCATCCACTAGTAGTGGAAGTGAATTTATTTCAAATGACCAGTGTACTATTTTATGATCCTTTTCCTGATGTATGTTCTTAGAATCTGAAATTGCAGTTTGCTTTATTACTACAGTGACACCTTCCAAATAGAAACAGACCCTAAAGTTTAGTTGAAACAACTAACATGAAAGCAATTTTTTTATTTATACTTCCCTGGGTGATGGCTCTTCCTTTGTACGGTACAGGAATTACATACAAGATTTTCCCAACAGGCAATGCTGGCAGGTCTGCTCTCTTTCTCACATTTGTCATATTTTTCTAATTTCATTTTTGTATGGTAAATTTTCTAAAATCACAGTGTGTGTGCAGTGTTGTTGGGGAGCTGTATAGTTTGGAATGGACAGAAATATATTTCCCTTTTACAACTAGAGATACAAGATCATTCATATTATTGTGATACAGCTGTCTTACTTCAACTATGTCACTAATATTATTCAGTAAATGTCTCACAGAGGCTTCTTTGACCACTGTCTAAAGCACGCATGAACGCATGCACACATGCATGTATACACACACACACACACACACACACACACACACACACACACACACACACACACACACACACACACACACACATAAATAATACTCCAAGAGGAACAATAAAGCAATCATTTATAGTAACCCCATATCAAACTGACCAAAGCTTAGCCCCTGTATGAACTTTGAGTTGGACATACTGGTAATCTAAGCCAAATTATCAGTTTTCATATTTGCTGGTCTTGTCACTGTATAAATAATTTATTTACAATAACAAAGCAGAGTAGTCTGTCTAGATCCATTCTCCACAAACCATGAGCCTGGCACGTTTACATCTCACCAGATATTTTTCCCAAATGTATTAATTAAAGTTAAATACCTTAGTAAAAAAAACATACTTACAATTTCCAAGAAAAGATATTAATTATATAAGAAAATTTAGAAAAACTGCACTGACATTGAATACCCCTTAGTCTTGTGTTAAAGTTCTATCACTTCACTCCTTCTCATATTCACCACACAAAGCACTAGTACCATCATCGCCTTCATTTGTAACATATCGTCACTCCTCTGTAGTTAATCAACAAATACATTCATATATTTTAGTGGAGCCTCTCGTTTACAGTTTTATTTTTTTATTTATTTTGCTTTTGTTTATGGAGAAAATTTGACTGGGCCTTTCCGGAAGAGTGCTGGGGGAACGGTTTCACTCACAATGTATAAGGCATAGCAAATAGCATAACAATAACACAGAATTTAACAATAACACAATTAAATTGGAGAATGTAGAGATAAATTTTCCAAGATAAGACGCACAAAAACTTGTACTGTACAGTATTTTTAAGCGAGCATTATAGTGCAGTATTTACAGTTATAGCTTTAGTTGGTGGAGGTTGAAAGTGACGGTCATGCTGAAGTGAAGTAAAAGGAGATCACATAAAGGTGGAGTAACAGAAGGATGAAGGAATAGGAGAAAGCTGGATATGGAAAAAGAGAGGGAAAATAGTCTGGTAGGAGGTTAGAGTGAGATATAGGGGGATATGAGAAATAACAGGAGGTATAGGAGTAGGGTGGATGGAGATAATGTCAATAAGATACTGAAAAATGTTATGTGTGGTATTTACTGTAGTGTGTATAAAAGTAAGGCTGTTTTCATTTAGCTAGCCGTATAACAACAGCAAAGCCAAGTGTTGTGTACATGCTATTTTAGTTGGGTCAAATAAGTTTAGTGTGCTTATGTGTCACAGAGAGATGGTATGGTGTTTCAGTGTTCAAAGGTTCATAGGTTGGTACTAGGCTATCAGCCCTAGGGCCTGTACAAGCCTAGCCATAACAATTCCCTGGCTATTTCTTCCCACAATATTTACTTCCCTGGATCCCTGTCTAGCAGGGTGACTGACGTGATCCCCAGGGTAAATTTCCTATCTCCCATCCAGTCGTCAAGGTTCCTTTTGAAGAGGTCCAAGGAGGTGCTCTGCTTGACATGTATGGGCAGTCTATTCCAGAGTATGGGGAGTCTCTGGGTCAGGAACCTATCCCTCCAGCATGTTTTGTTCATTGTGATGACAAGGTTTAGATCCCCGGAGCGTGTGGCTCTGAGGGATTGGGATTTCTTTAAGTGTAGCATGTCCAACAGCTCTGGGTTTGATATGGCCTTGTATGTTAAGCAGAGATCGCCTCTGAGTAGATGATATGTGACAGAGTATAGCTGGAGTTTTTTTAATTGGTCAGCATAGGGCATCTGCTTTAGGCCTGTGATTCTTTTAGTGATGTGTTTCTGCGGCCTTTCCAGTTGTTGCAGATGTCTTGTGAGGTACATACCAAATGGGGTGTTGTACTCTATGATGGGTCTAATGAGGGATGAGTACAGTGGGACAATGACTTAATTTTTTCTGGATGAAAAGCCCTTAGTGATGAGGTGTGCCACATAGAAGAATTTCCTGACTGTTGTGGTGATGTGGTTATCGAAGGTGAGACCACTGTCCACCTGTGTTCCTAAGTCTCTTATCACACTTTCAGTGTTTAGTGTACTGCCACCTATGTGGTAATTCATGGGTACATGGTTTTTCCCAAAGGGGATAACTATACACTTCTTGGCATTGAGCTTGAGCCCATAGCTCTGGCACCAAGCATCTGTTTCTGTAAGGCCCTTTTGTAGAGTATACCAGTATGGCCTGCTTTTGCACTTCCCTGAAGGAGACTGAATAAGAGAAGAGAGAGTTGACAGTGGTATTGTTGGGTTTACTTATGGCAAGAAGGTGCTAGTCACCGGAGTGTAGGGTGCAGTTAGGAAAATATTGCTATATCGTGTCTTTTAATGCAGGACAGTTGTCAGGTTTATAAATGGGATTAAGGATTGTTACCAGTTGTGAACAGGTTAAATTGTAAGGGAATTCATACCATTTTATCTGCTTGAGGACTAGACAGTGATAAGTCTCGTAGGAAATTAGCAGCAAATGTAGCTATTTTATTGTAGCACTGTTCTAGTCTAGTCCTTTGAGTAGTTTGCAGATTGATAAATATTGAGGAGGCATAGAAAAAGGTTGATAGTAAGTAGTGGCAATTGTTTCCTACCAACATCTGGGTGGTCTTGCTTTACTCTATACAGACATCCGATTATGGCATTGTAATTCATGGGCATCCGAACAAATATATATAAAAAAAATCAATGCTGAAAAGCAAGGGTGGAGAGTAACAATGTCACAGCTATTCAGGACACAGCAGCAGAAGCAGAAACATACAGTATAACCAATGCTCTGCAGTAGTGTTGCCCAGAAGGATTATGACTCAAGTCAGAGTAAGATACAGAAGGAAGATTGCAAAGGTGACAGGTAGTGTGACAAAGTGATGTGGCGCACTGGCAGAGCTGATGATGCTGGGGAGAGCATCTAAATGGCAGGTCAAACAGATAATCCTTCAGGGAAGTGCAAAAGCAGGCCATACTGATAGACTTCCTAAGCCACTGAGGTAGTAGATTCTGAAGGCATGAAGGCTGGTAGTCAACTGATCACATTCCTAATCCCTCAAACTGCACACATTCAATTGCTGAATGCCCCAGTTTGTCAAAATGCAAAGAATGAAGTGCACAATAAAGAATAGTTACCCCCTACAGGTACAAGCCCCAAATCATAAAGGGAAGGAAAAAAAAATCAACATTTTAAAAGCCGTGGTGCTGCGGTAGCATTGTCGCCTCATAGCAAGACGTTGTCCCGTTCAATTCTCAGCTAGAACGTCTTCTGTGTGGAGGCATACATGAATGGGGAATGCCTTCATTGAAGGTTGTGCATCAGGGCTGGTAACCCGGTACGTAAAAATCCACTACCAATCATTAGCGGACCAGAGTTCCGCTGTGGTGACCCCTAACCGGGAAAAGCCGAAAGATACAAACAAACAAACAGTATTGGCTTGATAGTCAGTGCAGCTGACCCATAGCATAAGAGTAATTTGTTGTTAGCAATGAGTGTTATCAAATAGCCTACATGCCATACCTCTCAACTGTCCAGATTTTTGCCTCATAATTTTGGTCTATTCCTCATACAATTTGTGATTTTTTTGGATTTTTGTGATGAATCAATGAAGACTGAATTCACTAAATAATTTGAGTTTCAGACTTCGTATCATTCAGAAAATGCATTGTAACACAAGACCTTTTATTCTAGCAACTTTCTAAGTTTATAAGAGCAATATTTAAAATGTGTCCCTATTTTTAGGGGCTTTGTCCCCCCATTATTTTTGGTCTTATTCAGATTTTTTTCTACTAAGAGGTTGAGAGCTATGCTGGTGCAGAGTTTTGTACCTGCTGTAAGTGACCAATCACAATGCTTAGAAGCCCAAGGTAAAGGGCATTACAGCAGTCAAGTAGAGAAGAGACCAAGGCAAGGCATGGATAACAATTAAAAGACCATAAGGAGACAACAGGTTCTTAATTCTAGTAAAATTTCTCAGATAAAAAAAAAATGATTCACCATGGCAGATACTGGTCCTAAAATGTCAACCAGTCACTAAAGATAAAACCACACAGGGTACCACTGATACAAAATCCAACTCACTGCCACTTTGAGTAAGGAATGATAGAAATAACAAGAGCATCTCAGGGTTACTTGATAGCAAGAGTTTCGGCATTAGAGGTGCTGTTTAACCAGTTACACTTAAACCAATGGTGATGTGCTTCCCAATTATCAGCAAAGGATGTACCCTTGCTTTATGTTCCTGTGCGAAAGAGAGATACTGTCATTAGTGTAATACTGGTACACTAACCCCTTTCTTTGTATCAGATCTTCAAGGGGCATCACAAACACTGGGAACAGTAATGGACCCCAGATCAAGCACTGCGCTGTTTTACAGCCTAGAGGATGAGGACAAAAGGTATCCAGACCTGTAACCACACTCTGGTTAACTCCAGAAAGATATGCGGCAAAACAAACTAAGACAGCAGAGAAGAGACAACAGTTGGTACATAAATGCTCAGTTGAGATACCATAAGCCACAGTGTTGCTGAAATATCAAGCAGGACCAGTATAGAATGAAAATGCTGATCTATATTAAACTATCTATAGAAATTTCCCTGGTGAGGACAGTTTCAGTACTTTGCTGAGTACAAAAACTGGACTTATAGGAATTCATGAGATTACAAACTGTTAAATGTAATTTAAGTTGCGCACAAACAACCTTCAAACTGGCCTTGCCGAAATATAGCAGATTTACGACAGCATGATAATTATCAGGACCATTCAGTTCCAAATGCTTTTTCTTGAGAATTGAGATAAATAAATCCTCCTTTAAAGGATGTGAAAAATGAAGGAACTCAGAGAGACACTAAAATGGCAGTTAAAGCAAAGCAGGCTCTGAGCTGTTAACAAGTTGCATCCTGTACTCAAGGGCACAGGGTTTGATTCTTTCCACTTCTATTTGCCTGACTTGTGTGACTCTGGGCAGGTCAGTTAATGAGACTGTGCTCCCGGGTCACCTCTGAAAAGAGACACTTATGTCCAGTGAGCTTGCTTGGTAAACCAATGTAAAAACAAAAAATCTGATCTATAACTGGTCCACCAACCTAGAAGGACAGGGATCAAGTCCACGTGTAGCAAGGCATATATCTGAACTCAGAGAAAAAGGATCTTATTACAACTGGGAGAATAGAATGTAGTCCAAGAATAAGGCAAATAATTTACAACCTCAGCCAGACAACAGGCAAAGGAGTCTGAAAGAGGCAGTAACAGAGAGAATGGCGACAACTTTGTCACCAAAAATATCGAACAGCCACCTCACGCTACTGTGGTGGTAAGACAAGCCAAGCCATCCAACCAAGGTGCATGAAATCCAAAAATGCCCAACAAAATCCAAATAATCAGTAGATAAAGGGAAGCATTTGAGTGCCAAAGATAAGCAGTTCCAGAGAAGGTAATTGTAGTAGTACAGTGTTTCCATAACCTGCAGGCATTGAAAATAGGAACAGAGGCCCTTGAAATATAGAGACATCCTGCCATAAATATGTAAATATGGACATCAAATTAGCATGAAATTAGAATAGCACGTAAGTCTTCACTCTGCAGTAGGAATGTGGGATGATACTCAGAAACACAATCACAAAACAGTGACAAAATGATGGAAAAATATAAGCACATCAAAGAGATAGTGTAAAATCTGTAGACTTTGATGAATTGTTTTGCAAAATTCTACTACACAAGTTCATTTATTTTTGCTTTAGTAAAATGAGTTGTAAAATGTGTAGCCATCTTGTTTAAATTATTTTTGCCACTAATATGATGGTCATGTAGTCTGATTTTCTGTGTTAAAATTCACATGTGATGAGAGATTCAGAAAAGTGTGTGAAGGGGTAAATTAAGCCTGAAAACAGGGACATACCTCCAAGAATAGGAGCACCCTAAATCAGGCCCAAAAATAGAAATGCTCCTCCAAAACAGGGACATTTGAGAGGTCTGAAACAGCATCGCTGGTCGGTTAGTCACTATTGACATCTCTCTGGAGGTATAAGCTGCCTTTTTATAAGTGATCTCAGACTAGTAATTAATTTAATAATCAGGCAGTTCAGACTTATCAACCAATGACCCACATGCCTCCACTGGCATTCTAGCCTTCATCCCTCATGCATGAAGGTATGGAATTCAGCATCACAACATGTCTCATGGGCCTTAAGGGGAATTGGACATACATGAAATGGGGCTAGTGAGTCAGAAGCAGAGGTCAGTAACTTGTTAAAGTCAGGGATCGGGACACCTGAATTGTTTGCATTGTGACAGGAACTAGTGAAGTGCAGAGGAAACTACATCAGGTCAAACTTTAAAAGAATTGGGTCACTCAATCTGCTTAACTCATTACAGCTGAGTGAAGTATCCAGGCGTTTTTGCATTTGCCTCCTACTGCACTTCTAGGTGTCAAGTATTGCCTGTTCATATTTTAATTAATAATTCCAAAACCATGTTACATACAAGGTATCAGAATATTTTATTTTGAAGCATACATGATGGAAAACACAGTTGTATTGATATATGACCTCTGTCAATGAGTATTTGTTAGAATTGTAAGGTGATAACTTCATTTTTTAAAGTCTGAAGCCACACCCACTGGGAGTTAAAGGTACACAGTCAAAAGAGCTCTACTGGAGGGAATGAGTTAAGATGAAGGGGTCTAATGAAGGGCAGCTCCGAGGCAAAACAGACCAGGAAGTGCTCTGGCAATGAGATTTGGCTCAGCACTAAATAATCAGTCATCACATCCATTTAGAAAACCAAGTCAAGACCATGCTCTAAGCAACGAGTTTGAATTGTTATGAAATTCTGTAAAAGTTGGTATTAATAAAACCCATAAACAGTGCTGTTAAAAGGACTTCATCCATAACAAGCAACAAATGTTAATTATGACATAGTATCCATAAGACTGAGTGGCAGCAATCCAAAAGCAATGAAAATTATGCAGCAAAAACTCAAAAGTCCTGACTATTGATACTGAGAGAGTAGACACTGTAATGTGTAAAAACAATGGACCAGATTCATAGTTCTGCATATTAATGTGGTGCAAAGCTAATGCCTCATAATAGTGATTAATATGAATATTAAAACAGGTATGGATAGTGCAAGTAGGCAAATGGCTGGTCTTAAAGGAGATGTGTATGGTGAGAATGAAACTTGAAAAAAAAAATACTGCAACAATGGTCCCAGCCAAATGTTTGTTCATCGCAGTTCTAGCGCTTTCATTCCAAAACCCAGGAACTTCATCAGAAACTGTACCAGAGTAACTTCCTTCCTTTTTAAAAACTCAGAAAGAGGCCCCATGGTTGGACCAGCAATATTTAAAGAAACACACACTCTTAAATACACACTTAAAAGTAGCTGTAGAAGTACACACTTAAAAAATACTTACATAAAATATACTTACATAAAATGTGTTGCATAAAATAAATATATGTCAATAAATGTTTCTTTAAATAATTAATCTATAAAAGCATATATTTAAAAGTTTTCATAAGAGTAAAATGAAAAAAAGTTGGTGGGTGTTATAAAATTCTGTCACAAAATGTACATATAAAAGTTCTGTTTTTTATATGGAGTTGGTAGAATTTGTTGACCATATAGACATAGAGTATATGAGCATTATTGTCCGAGACAACGTAAAACGTCTTCATCTTTTAGAAAAGGAGATTCGGAAGTTGGACCTGGAAATTAAGAAAGATTTGTTGTTTGAACACAGACTGGATGATTTCCAAGCAATTTTAAACAAAGTTACTGAGCACGAAGAAGTTTCTTTTAAGAGGAAGCAAAAAAAAAAAGATTATAAGATATATTTATGATTACTAGGCTAAAAAGGGCTACCCAAGTCCACAAAGAGGAAGTGAGTTTAAAGAAAACAGTAATGAGCTTCCTAACAACAATTCAGGCGAAACATACGACGCACATGTGGTACATGTTAATGGTCCCTGAAGATCAAAGAGACTGCAGGAAAGGAGGGAAAGACAGGCTAATAATGTTTCCAGTTCTAGTGGAAGTCACTACAATCAGGAGTTTTGAGGACCATTTATCGAAACAGATGGTATCAGAAGTAATTTTTTTCAGTCCCTTTAACTGATGGAGACCAAGGTACCAATTTTATTTTTTAATTTTGGGGGTTGTAGGATATACAGATTTTCTACCCTCACTGTTACTAACACCTTTGGTACACTATTTCAAAAAAGATTTAAATACGTGTCTTCTAGGCAGCCTGACGTTGTAGACATCATTACTGAACTTAAATTGTTTAACAGAAAGCTGAATTTAAATTGTATTTTGGCACCCAGGGATGACAGTACACTTAATACTTGGTTAAGGAGAACTAGCACATTCAGTCCTCCACTCTTGCCCAGTATACACTTATTCGAGCAACTGTGCAAAGGAAGTGTGAGGGAATGGTGCAACAAGAATAGAAATCCTAAGTTTTACAATCTCACTAATGAGGAGAGAGAGTTGTTTCGGGTAATGGCCAGTGACAAGAACCTACGCATTATGAAACCAGATAAGGGTGGAGGAGTGGTCATACTGGACAAACATCTTTATTCCTCCAAGATGTTGGACTATCTGCACAATGGAAAATTTTTTATTGAAGTGTCTCACAATTAAATCAACATTGCATACCATGCCATAGATTTACTAGTGGATTATATCTTTCTGATTTATGACCTACCTTTGACCCTGAGGGAGTTCTTAGTTTTTAACAAATCAAGAATCCAAGGGATCTTCGCTATTCCAAATATCCATAACTCAGTCACTGACCCTCCCCTAAGACCCACTGTGGCACCCGCAGGGTCCAAAACAGAACCTCTGGACAAATTTGTCAACTACTAACTCAAATCTTTTCCTGAGGACAAACAACACTTACTTAAAGACTCCTGGCATTTTCTGGAGACCATTTCTGGAACTGCATTTTTGAAACAGGTTTTGTTTGTCACTATTGACATTAAAGATTTGTTTTCTGTAATCCCTCATGAGGAGGGGTTGGATTGGTTCCAACAAGCAATGGTTCAAGGTACCAACCTTAGTACAACAAAAACTAGACTGATACTACAATTTATGGAGATAGTGCTGACAAATAATTATGTTTATTATGAGGGTGAATATTACAAACAACATAGACATGTGGCTATGGGGGCAGCTTCAGGCCCCATTTTTGCTAACATGGTCCTATGATTTTGGGAAAACGCCATGATTCTGAATTCACTCTTTTCTTCCAAGTTGGATGGCTATTTGAGATACCTAGACAATATTTTTATTTTGTGGAAGGGTGACTTGGAAGAGTTAAAATCATTCATAGATTACTTAAATCACTCTTCTGACTTCTTAGAATTTACCCATCAGTATGACAAACAAACCACAGACTTTCTTGACATCACATTATATAAGAACTCTGAGGACCATAGGTATGTACCTAACATATCTATAAATAACACCTTTTCAAATGCATATTTGCATTTTGACAGTCAACACCCCATCTGGCAAAAACAGAACTTAGTGAGGAGACAATTAATTAGACTCAGCAGACTGGTTTCTGATGACACACAATTTCAAATAGAGGTCAACATATTGTGTGAAATGTTCAGAAACAGGGGTTACCCCCAGAATATGTAAGATAGTGTTAGTCGATTTGTTATGGAACATCAGAATTCCCGCTATGGTCCCGTTATTAGATAGTCTAAACATATGATGGGCACATCATATGTTTACCTATGAGGAAAAATGTCAAGTTGCATACTGGTGAACACTCACAGGCACTGGTTTTACTATGCAGAAGAGACATTTACTCTTTAAAGAATGCTATTAGTGGCCATTGGTGTACTGTCTTTGGAAGTCTTGGGTTAACCAACAGGCTGAGGGAGCAGCCCAGATTTGTTTTTAAGAGCAACAAAAACTTCAAAACATTATTTGAATTTAGTAGAAGCTGCATAAGTAAATTCACTAAAAAGTGGAGGATGAAATGGTGCAGAGTATGCAAGCAGTGTAGATTAATTCTCGAAGGTAGTAATTTCCCAGTACATGGTTTTCCAAGTCTTGATTACAGTCAAAGGCAGATTTGATTGTAACACAAGGGCTAGTGTTTAGTGCCTTCTGTTCATCTTGCCCAGCATTTTATGTTCGGAAGACTGCTGGACCATTAAAGACAATAATTTACCAGCATATATATGCGATCAGTAGGGCACATCAGTTCAATACCCTTTATAAACACTCACTGCAATGTGACAACTTTAAAAAGTTTTCTTTCACTATTTTGGAGGAAGCACAACACTTCGAAAGAGGTGGTGACTGGGAAACATTTGTTGAAAAGAGAGAGCTCCACTGGCAAATTTTACTGAATGCCCCCCCCCCCCCCCCCCCCCCAGGCATCAATGATTTCATATCTATTAGGCCTATTTTGAAAATTAAATCTAATTGCCTGTCTTAATGTGGCCAGGTCAAGGACATATGTAATTTTCATTACTTTTATATGTATATTTTGTGACAGAATTTTTTATGACATCCACCAACTTTTTTCATTTTACTCTTATGAAAGCTTTTAAATATATTTTTATAGATTAATTATTTGAAGGAACATTTATTGACATATATTTATCATATGCAACAAATTTTATGTAAGTATTTTTTTTTAAGTGTGTACTTCTACAGCTACTTTTAAGTGTGTATTTGAGAGTGTGTGTGTTTCTTTAAATATTGCTGGTCCAGGCATGGAGCCTCTTTCTGAGTTTTAAAAAAGGAAGGAAGTTACTATGTTACAGTTTCTGATGAAGTTCCTGGGTTTTGGAATGAAAGCACTAAAACTGTGGTGAATAAACATTTGGCTGGGACTTTTGACGCAGTGTTTTTTTATTTTCATGTTTACAAAGTATGCTGTTTTGTGGTTTATTTTATTGAGAATGAAACTTGATAAATGAAGCACAGTGATGGAATTTAAGGCCTATGAAGAAAGGCTGGTCTGTAGTCTTGTGCCTTATTGTGTTAAACTTGTGAGACCTTGAGTGAGAGAAACAGCAGGAAGTGCAAGTTGCCAGTCATATTGGTGGCAAGTTGCTGGTGCATACACTGACGGAAATACAGTGTTGGAGATAGTAATGAGCAGTGATAGCGTGCCCAGTAAGCTAGGCACCTTACTGGTGCATTAGAAGAGTTGGAAAGGGGAGTATAGGAAAGCAAGACAAAGGGTTTAGTAAACAGAGGATGATAAAGCAGAGACAATATCAGATGACGTAGGTTGGGATGAAAGTAGGATATGCTTTTTTGTTACTGAAAGACTAATTTTATATATACGTATAGGGGGTCAGGTGAAATAAACAATGGGGCTGAATGGAGGGATAGGGCAGTTAGTAAGAACAGATACCATGTAAGGCACACACACCAACAGAGGAAGATTTGGACATATGAAGAGAGGGAGACATGGGAGACACATGGACAAAAATAGAGTGGACAAATGTCAATGCTCATCAGACTTGTCCAGGTAGTGGAACCACAACTTCAGCATGCTGATCACAAGTTCAGCCACATTTCTAGTTTGTGTATAGGCAATGTTGTACTGCTGTTCAGTCATGCCTTGCGAGTTCTGGTCAGTCATGCCTTGCGAGTTCTGTACAGGCAGCATCAACAGGGCTACAGAAGGTAACTTGTGTGCCTGCTCTTACCCACAATATAACCCATTGGGATTTCTTCAAGCTGGAAGAGGTGAAACAGATGACCCGTATACTATAGATAAGAATCATGGACAGTATCAGGGTGCTTTTTAACACATAGGTTATTAACTCATTTTGTGACATATTACCTGGTATTTGAATGCTAGGCTTTCCTGTTGATGTAAAGCTGTCAGTTGTCAACATGCAGGGCATTCATTGCTATAGGGATGCAGAATATGGCTAACAAAATTTCAGAATAGTGGGTGATGTCACAGAAGACAAACATGGTAGTGGCTCTCCCACCTAGAGTAATGGAAAAGCAAACATGATCATCCACATGTGGAAGGAGTGTGTTGAGGATTGTCCTCACTGTTCTATAGAATGTCACGTATGAAATACCAAGGGTGTCTCCAGAATGTCCCTGTGGTTAATATGGTAAGTGCTAGACATACTCACTCTGTTCTTCTGGGTATAGGAAGTCCAGGCACTCTTCCATTTTCATTTTGCCTGCCTGTATGATGTCTCTGTTTAGCCACAGCTGTTCCTGAACCTGTACCCCTATTTTCTGATATGAGTTACTCTTTTGTCTGTATCTTTTTTGCTGCATGCATGACCATGTTGCATACCATAGGAAGCACCACTTACAATTAGCTTATGCTGCATTGCATAGAAGCTGCTGCTTCCAACATTTTGTTTGAAGTGCCATTATTTTTGGTCTGCCCTTTGCCTTTCTACTCAGATGTAAGTCCCCTCACCATTTCGTCACTTATGACTATTAATCATGATGACTTGCTTTCCTTGTCATTTTTTGCATGTCATTATGTACTCAGTAGTAACAATTATTTATTTCCATGTCATTATACTGTACTTGCGAACCCTTTTTGTGCTTTTTGGCCAATTGTCTCTTTGTGCATCTTGGTTCTGTGTATCATTATCTTGTGTTGTGTTCTTGTTTTTGGCACAGGACCATGATGTTTACTTTCTCTATTGTCTGTGAATAACCCCATGGAGTCTGCTCAGCTGAATGCCTTTCATTCTTAGCTGCACCACCATGAGCAAACAAAGTGCTGACCATCTGCTGGGGCACAGTATAATGTGTAAAATGTTTCAAACCACATGGTAGCAAAAAGTGCTGCTTAATTCTGCTGTAAAACAATGTACTAGATCCAGACAAAGTAGAAAATCATATACCAACAACACGTTTTGTCTGATAAAATGTAACTTTTATTATAAAGCAATTCAGAGTCAGTGGTATCTTGGTTAAATGCTTCTGGAGGACAAACTGAAGTACTGTTACAAATCACATATATAAAACATGAAGCCAGTTTTATTTATGATTGTTTTATTATGATGTCATCAGTTAGTTAACCCCCACCAAACAAAGCAATCTATGCATATTTAAAGACAAACATGCTAGCTTTGCTCATATTAAGCCCATATAGATAGTATGTTTTATACTTTACAATGTAAAAAATGACTTTGTATATATTAATCCTTATTGTACTTCATATCTAAGATGGAAATGATAGAAATGATCAAGGATATAATAAATCTCCAGACACTGGACCCAACCCCGTTTTGGTTTCATCAAGGACAGGTCATGCCTGCTCAACCTGGTGGACTTCTTTGAGAAGGTCACCAAAGCAATGGATGAGGGAAAAATGGTTCACACTGCTTTCTATGACCTGGCCAAGACATTTGACACAATATCCCACTCAGGCATTGTTGACAAACTCAAGAGGTTAGGTACAAACCCGTATGTCACCCAGTGGATAGCCAACTGGCTCACAGACAGGACCCAGGAAGTTAGAATTGGGGAGTCCACCTCTACAAAGGGGCCAGTCACAAGGGGAGTCCCTCAGGGATTAGCCCTTGGACCGCTTCTTTTGGCATTTACTTCTCTGAAATGAAGGACAATGTCGGTGGTCTCTGGCTGACTAAATTTGCAGATGGTTGCAAATTAGGAGCCTTCATTGAATCCCACACTGACACAAATGTTCTCTATGAAGGGCTGGCACAGACAAACAACTGGTGTCAGACCCATGGACTAAAATTAAATGCCAAGAAATGCATAATAGTCATCCACCCTGGTAACTATCATATTGACAACACACCCCTTGACCCAGTAGTCAGGGACTTAGGGACACACATAGACAATACTCTTGCCTTTGACCATCACATGTCAACCGTAGTGAGGAAATCTTTCTATGTTTTGCAACTTATAAAAAAATGTATGGCATCTAGGTTAAAGCAAGTCATTGTTCCACTGTATTCGACATTTATCAGACTTATTATTGAGTACAATGCCCCTTTGGTATGTACCTAACCAGGCATATCCAACAATTGGAATGTCCACAGAGGTTCCTCATTAAAAGAATACAGGACATAAGTAAAATGTCCTAAGCAGTCCGCCTCAAGGCCCTATCTCTGCACTGTCTCCTACAGGCTGTTGAGAGGAGATCTGTGCCTGGCATTGTCATACCTCTCTCTGATGGATCTCATGCATATCTACAAAACAAACAGCAACAGAATTGGACATTCTAAAGACTTAAACCTTGCCTGTGATATAAATAGGACCTTCTGGAGAGACAGGTATGTATCCCAGAGACTACCCCATCTCTGGAACAGGCTCCCATCCATGTGAAGCAGAGTTCCTTCATAATCCAATTCAAGTGTAATGGGTACCTATCATGTAGTCGAACTTTTACAAGTTTGAACCAGAAATAGTTGAGATCATAAGTTCGAATTTGTAAAAGTTTGAGCGTTTGAATGGAAATCTCCATAAGCAGAGGTTTCCATTTTGTTCAATGGGGTGCGATCTCGGAGTTGGTATATTTAAGTAGCGGGGGGTGTGGGGGGTGCAGCCCCTCACATGGGGGTGCAGGGGGACTTGCCCCTCTTCTTACAACAATTTATTTTGTTGTTCGTTGTTTTTTTTAATTTTTTCTGTAGTCGAAGTTTTGCAACTTCAAACATAATGGTTCGACCATTAGGTGTTCGGAGTTATGGAACTTTGACTATGTGATATAGACCCAAGTGTAACTTGGATAACTGTATGGGGTCCAGAAAATTCATCCCTGGCTTGACACCTATGTCTCTAATGGACACAGGCAACCTGTAAATGGTTCATCTTCCAGGCCTCTGCTTGTAAATGTTTCACCTCACAAGCCCCTGCTTACACTTAACAAGGGTACTAGAACTTGCCAGAGATTTGGGATGCATGGCTAGGCTTAAAAAGGCCCTTGTGGTCATTAGCCTAGCACACACCTATGAACCTCTGAAACTATGAACCTATGTGGTAGTTTTTGTTCTAATACCACAACAATCTTTAACCCTGTGCTGCTTCTCCATACAATGTATTGCAATTAGATTAGAATGGCAATTATTTTTAACATTTATAAGGTGTTTGTAAATGCATATCTTAACTGTCCTTTCAGTTCCCATAAGTAAACTTCTTCACAACTGCAGAGGCCGAATACATAACTGTTTTGAAAGTGCAAGTCAGATATTGGTTAACAAAAAACTGCATTCCTTTTATATGGCACACATTGCCCAGTTATGTATATCAGCAAATGGAACATTTGTAGTTTACAGAGGATTGGAATTCAATCATTCTGCTAGATGAAGACAAATAAAAAATACACCAGCATATCAAATCATATCAAAAAGGTTATGGCCTGTCCTAAAAACAAAGCTAAGTTTAGTAAGTCATACTCTAATAACATTAATCAGTCTATATACACATATTAAATATAGATAAATATATATAGTGCATCTTCTTTGGCATGTTTTCTTTTTTTTTTTTTTTTTTTTTTTTGTAACTGTATGCCCCCACTACCTGTCAAGATCAGACCCTCTCCTGGTCAACTGGTCTATTCATTCCTTGTTCACCAATATGAGAACCAACCAAGAAGGGTCATCATTAAGGTAGCCATTGTGGTAGTCTTGGGTTTGTTGTTTGGAACCCTAAGTCTACAGCATGCACCCAGAAACATGCTCAGGGCTCAGTGTGCAATGTATATCAACTTCTGTGATAAAATAACCTCCTTAGGTCACCCTTGCCTACTCCCCCCTCCAAAGACAGTGCTCCTATGAGGCCTCTGGTTTCAACCATGGGACATTGAGCCCTGGACATGCACTCCCACACACTCTGCCCTGAGGACATGTGAGCTGGCAAAGCCTCATGACTCCTTTCCTCCTCCCTGACAGCTCCAGTAGATGCCAGAGCCAATAACAGAGCTCCGGTCATCTGGGTCATAGTTGGGGCTTTTTTCTCAGTATGCCAGTGCCTTGTTTGCTTACTTTGTGACTCTCAGCAAGTCAATTAGTCAGACACTGCTCCCAGGGTACCCTGAAAAGAGGTGTGCACTTAGTATGTTTACCATGTTAACCTATGAGTAAAGATAAATAAAAAGCAGTTTAGCATAGCTTCAGGGACCATTTTAGTTGTTTTGTAATAAAAAAATAAGTTTTGTCAGGCAAAAGGTGTTGTTGGTTAGTGCACATTCACAGTTTTTTTCTCCAAATTAACTCAGACTCTGGCAAAAAATGGCTTTTCACTTTATTATTCTTTATATCACAGCCAGTTCCATCTGTCAGCAATGAATCATGCAGTTCTGTAGACACAGTTTTTATCTCTATATCTCAGTTCTGTCACATAAAGCTTCAATAGAGTCTTGTGGCCTTTGATTTCTAGTGAAAAATAAATGATGCATATATGGCAGATTCATTTTTAGGATCTCAGTGCTGCTTAAATATGTCCTTAATAAAAGCAGATCAGTTCACTACAGAATATAGGGTCCCCAGGCACAAAGAGTTAAGGGATGTGATCAGCTGATCCTGACTGCTCTTCAGTACAAACCAGCATTTAGAAGTAAACGCTGCATAAAATAATTTAGAAATACATGCTGGTCTTGTATTTGCAGTCAGAACAAAGCACTGTAGTGCTCCTTGTGCAGTATAAACTACAACGAGTAAAAAGAAGGAAAGAAAATTTTTTTGCTCTTTAAAGTCTCAAGCAAGTGGAACAATGGATGCTATGATAAATTTATAATGGTACTCTTAATAAAATGGTGATGGAAGTTCAGTTGCTGGTAAATTTCCAGTCGTGTTGTGGTTTATTCTTAATTTGTTACCTCCCAAACCTCCTGTGTCAGAGGCACATGGGATATATGCAAATGACCCTTATGAACATCAGGTGTTTCAGCTATATGGCGATTCTGATTGCCCATGACTTTTATGTTTGAAGTCATTTTAATGGACAATTTCAGGCCAACAAAGCCAAACCCCACTAGCTATGGATATGAATATTTCGGCCTTGTTATGACCTCGTCAGCATAGCACAAGCAGAGTGTGTGACCTTCTCACTCTTTGTTTTAATTAATTTGTTATTTTTTTAAATAACTTCTCATTTTGTCAGTTGAACTGCCACACTTATTGGAACACTGTTTTGTTGGTTTACTTGTTTTGCTAGCTTTTCAGATTTTGTCCAGTAAAGTTTTGCTAATTTTATCTAGGGTTTTAATCAACTTCCAAATTGCATTTGGAGATCGAGTGGTATTACTTTTGCTTGCTGCTTTTTTCTCATTTTCAACCCACAGATGGTAGCATGAACATAAAGAATGTGCCTTAGACTGGAACATAGGCACTTCTATCATCTTAGCCAGTAGAGCCATGTTCACAAATGCCACTTCCATCCATCTACCCACAACCCCCTTTTCCTATTTTTGCACATGGGGTCAGGGTGTCACTTCAGAAGTGACAATTATCTAGAGCCAAGATTTACACCGCGAGGTGGCTAGTCCTGCCACAGTAATTCTTCTACACCACACACTCACATGCACACGCACACCTATGGCCAGTTTAGAGTGTCCAATCCATCTACTGCATGTCTTTGGAATGTGGAAGGAAACTGGAGCACCTGGATGAAACTCATGAGTACAGAAGGACATGCAGACTCTTCATAGAAGGCGCTCCAGCCGAGCATCGAACCTGGGAACCTCTTGCTGTGAGGTGACAACACTATCTGCTGTACCACTGCTCTGCCCACACAAATGCCACTTGATCTGATTTTAACACCATGAAAAATTCAGGTTCATTCAGATCTACCACAAACCAACTAACTGATGACAAAGTGTAGACACGCAGAAGTCGATGGATGTATCATTTCCATTGACTATCATGGCAGTGACTGCTCAAGCAAGAAGAACCATGTGACACCCCACAAGTGGGTTAAACTTCTGGTCACTGAATCTTAAAGTGGTACTCTGCTTTATACATTACAAGATACCTCTCAACTTCTTGAAGCAAAAAATCAGGGCAAAACCAAAAATAATACAGAGACAAAGGCCAAAGATCACTGACAGATTTTAATTATTGCTCTTGGAAACTTAAAAAAAATTCTAGAATAATGGGTTTTGCATTCACATTCATTTTCCGAAGGATATGGTGTCTAAACCTCAAACTTCTGTCATAATTTGGTTATTTCAATCCTCAATGATTTGCCAGAAAACTACAGAGGTTATAATGAACAGACCAAAAACATGAAGCAAAAATCTGGACATTCTGTGAAAATCTGGACAGTTGATAGATATGCAAGAATTTTTGTATTTATAAAATCTTTTTATAATGTATTGTCTTCCTGTCAGAGAGTCCTCTGTAAAACCTGTTAACTGGGAGGTTTGCAGAAGTGTAATATTTACCAGCAGGTGGCAGTAACAAGCTGTCATATAGCAAAGCTCTCAGTCAGACACAGGAGTGCTGAAAGAATAAGACAAGTTGTACACCTCAGCATGCAGATGATCAATGCTTTCTTATCCTGCAGGTTGTCCTCTGCTTTGGTAGCATGGTGCTCCTGTCTTTTAGTTTTGCTCTTATTTGTATGGGTTTCTGATCTGTAATGAGCCATATTATTCACTGCAAGTTTTTTACATATGAACCTCACTGCAGTAAGGCTGATCATTAAAGTTACATCAGGCACACAAATAAAAAGGATAATATTTACCACGTTTACAACTTTAATAAGGCTCTATTATGTATAAATATAAATTTTGCTCTAAATGCTGCTTCCCTAGAAGAAATAATACTACAAGAACATCAGTCTTCACTGAAAGGTAACATTCATTAGAGTCTGTGCCATCTGACTTATGGTTCATAGGTTCATAGGAGGTTAGTAGACTAATGGCCCTAGGACCTTTACAAGTCTAGCCTTGTAAAAAAAATAAATAAATATGTACCCCAACCGACTATAGTTAGGTGGCTGCTCTTAGCAGAGCATATCTATGATCAGCACCAATTGCCCCTGTCCATGAGGGACATGGGTGCCACCCCCAGGGTGAATTTATGGTTACCCATCCAATTGTCAAGGTTGCACTTAAATAGGGTAATTGAGGAGCTCTACTTTACATGATGTGGGGGCTTATTCCAGAGGAACAGCATTCTCTGGGAGACATATCTCTCTCCAACATGTTCTGTTAATGTCACAGGCTAGGTTGAGATCCCTGGAGCAGGTGACTCTTGTCCCATTTGATTTGCGGATGTCCATTATTTCCATTAGAGCAGAGTCAAAGACTGCTCTGTAGACAAGGCACAGGTCGCCTCTCAGCAGCCTGTATAATACAGAGTACAGCGACAGGGCTTTCAGTCTATCCATGTAGGTCGTGTTTTGGTGGCCCTATATTCTCTTGGTTAGAAACCTCTGTGGTCTCTCCAGTTCCTGCAGGTGTCTGGTGAGGTACACATAGAAGGGAGAATTGTACTCAGTTAGTGGTCTGATAAGGGTCAAGTACAGCAGAGTTATAATCTCCTTTGTCTTGGATGTGATGCCTTTATTTATGAGATGTGCAATGTAGAAGGTTTTCTTTACTATTATGGACACATGGCAATTGAAGTTTAAGTTACTGTCAACCTGTGTTCCCAAATGTTGCACCACTCAGTCTGAGCTTAGAGGAGTGCTATCTGTACTGTAATTGGCAGAGGCTACTTCTTTGCCAAAGGGCATAATGAGGCATATTGTTGTGTTTAGCTTTCGTTCATGGCTTTGACATCAATCATTCGTCTGTGTCAGTCCCTTCTGTAATATGTTAACATTGTTGGGGGGACTCTATGATTGTGCCCAGTTCACAGTGTTCTGCAAACTTGGTAAGCCACAGGGCATCTACTTTTGCCTGGACTTCAGAGAAATAGATTCCAAACAGTAGAAGGCGCAGTACAGATCCTTGACAGCATGTGTTCTATTGGTGACCCAGTTGCCTACCCATCTAATGACGTATGGGTTAATCCCCAGCTGGGAAGAGTTCCTTAGTGGTCCCTGAGTGGGGAAATGACATCACATACCTTGGCTAAATTAAGATAGGCAGTATGTACTACTTTTCCCTCATCCAAGGCTTTAGTGATATTCTCAAAGAAAATACGCCCAAAAGAGCGAAAACAAAAACATAAATACAAAAGAAAATAAAAATTAAAGTGCCACCACAGTGGTGCTACCATAATCAATGAACTGGAAAAACTTTAATAGTAAATGTCACTAAGTGCTTTCACCCTGTAATCTCAGTGTTTCATTAGAGTAAATTAACCACATTAGACCCACCCTTAAAATCACATCACATGATGTGGTTCCTTTTACATCTTCATCTTCTTCTGGCTTTTCCCGGTTAGGGGTTGCCACAGCAGATCACCTGTCCGCTCATGATTGGCAGTGGAGTTTTACAGTGTTGAGTTGTCAGCCTGGTGCCAAATCTTCCACAGAAGGTGCACACATGCACACAGTCATGCCTAGGGCCAATTTAGAGTGTCAAATCCACCTACAGCATGTCTTTGGGATATGGGAGGAAACCGGAGCGCCCAGAGGAAACCCATGCGACCACAAGGAGGACATGCAGACTCCACACATACGGCATCCCAGCTGAGGATCAAACTGGAGAACCTCTTGCTATGAGGCAGCAATGCTAACCGCTGCACCACCATGGCTGCCCCTGATGTAGTTCCTTTTACATAACATAACTTAAACCACAAGCTTTAAAAACTGTCTCATACACCTTTACATTTTTATACAAATTTTTCATCATCAAGTAGTATATTGTTGTATGTTAATTTGAAGAACTGGTTTGAAAAACCTTGTAACAACAAAAGGCTTAGATCTACCATGTCGAAGTGTAACATGTGTAAAGCTTGTAAATACATCAATACAGGCCCCTACATGATGCTAGAAGGGTACTTTTGTACTATCCCATGTCCTGGCTACTGTAACTGTAACACTAAGATGGTGATATATGTGGCAACATGTTTGCCTTGCCCAGCTTTTTACGTGGGCAAAACCACTAGAAAATTAAAAGAAAGAATTTTGGAACATATTAGGGACATTAATCGGAAAAGGAATGAAAGTGAATTGTACAATCACTCTGTGGGATGTGATAGTTTCAAAAAGTTTATATTTTTTGTTATTGACAGGGTGATTGACTATGGTAGAGGTGGTGAATTAAAAACGTACTTGGAAAAGTTATAATTAGATTGGCAGTTTAAGACCAATGCTACAACGTTCACTGGTATTAACGACAGTGTTTCTTTAAGTTCAGTGTTGAAGCTAAAGGCAGCTCAGATTTGATTTGTATGTTACAAATGTTTGGAACAAAACATAAGTATTGGATATTCAAAAGTTTATTAACTTCATTTTACTTTATTATTTTTTAAGATTGTTGTGTTTTTTAAGAATGAGATAAAGTATTGATTGGTGTGAGGTTTACAAATGAAAAGGTGCATGAGACAGTTTTTAAAGCTTATAGTTTAAGTTATGTTATGTAAAAGGAACTACATCATTAACTCATCATTGATTTTAAGTATTTAAGGGTGGGTCTAATGTGGTTAATTTACTCTGATGAAGCCCAGAGGTTACAGGGTGAAAGCACTTGGTGACATTTGCTATTAAAGTTTTTCCAGTTCATTGATTGTGGTTGCATCACTGTGGTGGAGTTTTTATTTTTATTTTCTTTTGTATTTATATTCTCAAAGAAGTCCACCATGTTTAATAAGCAAGGTTTACCAATCACAAACCAAACTGGGTCAGGTCAAGAGTTTGAAGGTAACCTATGTCCTGGCTGATAAGGTCCATGATGATTCTTTCCATGGCCTTACAGATAAGGCTGGTAAAGCTAAATGGGTCTATACTTCCCAAAATATGCAAAATAATAGGGCATAAATGATGTGCCTTCCATCACACTCAGTGGATGTGGCACCATCTCTGGTCTAATTAACCATACCCCAGTTTAAAAATATGACCTCTCTTCAGCTTACTGGGGTCCATCCATTAAGCTAGTGATCCCCTTGCAAAATTCTTACTGATCATAAGTAGCCAATCTAAAATGAAGCCCCTCAGTATAAAGAGCTTACTCCACAACCTATTATTTATTTATTTTTTTTTGTATTTTGCCTCAGTTGCAACATCAGCTTGCCCTCCATTAACCTCAAGAACATTCAGGAAGAATATCGTCTCTAGGCCTTGATTTATCATTCAAACTTGTCAGATTGAGAAATACCAGTAAAAAGTCATGAGAATTTACTCATCAGTATGTTGTGTAAGCTAAAATAAATAATCAATGACTTTCATGCCCAACTTTGAGCTCAGACAAGAGAGATGAAGATGGGAAAACTAAGCCAAACCAGAAGAAAATATCTTCCTTTCTAAGTATATTAGCATGCAGATCCAGTTCCCTCTAACATTATAATATCCTGATGGTTCAATAATTATGTATGGAGAATCACCAGGAACATGCTTTTTTTTTAGGATGCTTAATGTCCCAGGCCGGAAATTGTGGCATTAAGCCTCAGCTTAAAAATATGCCCATCGAGTACTGGGTGCTAAATCAGTACACCAAATGTGTAAGTGGGGAGCCCACATTATGCACAGACAGCAGCCCAAACATGAAGTTGTCTCAGTGAGACAATGCTTATATCTTGTATTCGAAGTCTACACAAAACCCGAGAGGTGATACCTTTAAAAGTCAGAAAAGTAACTTGATCCTTCTTAACTGAGTAGGTTGTCATATTGACAGAATGCAATTTGTCTTGCAGGTACTCCTGAAATATAGAAAATGGTTTTGACTATGACAAACCAAGATGAGCAATTAATTTTCTGAAAATTCACTTGATCCTTTGCAGGGACATGGGGACAGTGCAAGGGGACTTTTCATTTATAACACCCAAAGAATGTGTTCTTCTGTAGGTGCTGCAAGATCATGTCCTTAGAATGATATTTTTGTAATGACTTCCTTTGGTTCTACAAACCTTTGTCCCATTGTGAGAAATGGCAGCACATAATGGCTGGGGTAGTAATCTGAAGCATTTGTTCTGGGGTTCCCTCATTCTTTAGAATTAAAAAAAGAAATGTCTCTATGTTTTCAAGTGGTCAGCCCAAAATCCTGATCAACATAAAAGTGTTATCCTTGCAAGTAAACTGCTTACCCACAACCTACAAACTGTTGAAGTACTGCTACCTGCTACATGCCTTTTAAGCATAGCAAAGAACACCAGAAGATGCCTGGGTCTAACATTAGGGTCCATTGGTTAATAGACAACTGCCTTGTATGCTCTTTTTTCATTGTGCCTACTAGGCCTGCTATCCTCATTACACAGAGGTGCTGGAAGCTGTTGAAGGCTGGGGGGACAGAGGGTGAGAAGGGCACTTAGTGATAAAAAGAACAATTTTTTAAAACTATTTACTATCGCAACATAGGTTCACTTGGAGGACATCTTAAGCTTAGCCATTTCCTTTTAACATCTCCTGAGTGGTCTTACCCATCCCATGGCTGATAACTGCATATTAGCCCTAGTGACAATAACTGTGATCATACTATAGATAATTTGAGGGGGACCCATGTAAATGATGCAGCATTTAGGAACTGCCTCTATCCATTAGTGGCACAAGGGGCAATCCTGGGGTGCACTTTCTATTACCCATCCTTAGATCCAGGTTGCATTTGAATATGGACAGGGATGAGCTTTGTTTTACTTGAATGAATAGTCTGCTCTGGAACAGTAGTATTCTCATATATATATAGCCAGCTCTCCACACCATTCTGTTTAGATACATGGGCTGAGTATTTCTGATGCCATTTGACTTGCTGATGTTCAGTAGGTCCATCAGTATTGGGTTGGAGGATGCCTTCTATGCCAGACACAGGTCACCTCTCAGCACTCTGTAGGATACAGAGTATAGTGATAAGGCTTTGAGGTGGCCCATGCAAGACCTGCTGTTTAGGACTTGTATCCCTTTAATAAGGTATCTCTGTGAGGATTCCAGTTGTTGCATGTGTCTGGACAGATACATGCCAAAGTGGGCATTATACAAAATGATCAACCTATTGAGGGCTTCATAAAGGGAGACAATAACATCTCTAGATTTAGTTGCAATCAATTTGTTCATAAGCTATGCAATATAGAAAGACTTTCTTATGACACTGGGCACATATTGGTTGCAAGTTAAGATCCCAAATGCCAAACAACTGGGTCAGTTCTGAGGGGGATATTATCAATTCAGCAGTTCCCTGTGGTAGACAACTTCCCAAAGGATGCAATAATGCATTTTTTGGAGTTTAGTTTAAATTCATGATTCTGGCACCAGTTATTGTTTGGGCAAACCCTCCTGCATGATGGTTAAGTCATTTTGGGGATTCAAAAACTGCTCTTAGCTTGCAGTCATCTCAAACTTAGTTGGCCAAGCCCTTTGGTATTTACTTTTACTTCAGAGAAGTAGATGCCAAACAGGAAAAGTTTCAGCACTGAAACCCAGGGGATTCCCTTGGTGACTGCTCTCTTTCTAGAGGTAGCCTCCCCTGTTTTGAGCTTCTGCATCCTGTAAGTCAGTTGGCAGTCCAGCAAGTGATGTAAGGGTTTATTCCCAGTTTATTCAGCTTTTCTACTATAACTGAGTAAGTGATTATGTCAAAAGGCTTGGCTAGGTTAAGATAATGTGGTGTGAAAAGCTTTTACCTTCATCCATTGCTTTGGTGACAAGAGTAAAGCTTAAAATTTGCCCATGATTTTGAGCCTTTTATAGTCTTTCTCCCTGATTCTTGCCCTAAGAAATTGAGAGATCAGAGCATATGTTTGACTGTCCCTGATTCTGTGTCATATTTTTGGTCTGTTCCTCATAAGATTTGTGGTTTTCTGGCAAATTTATGAAGATTGCAAAACTTAAATAATGATAGACATTTGAGTTTCAAACTTCTGAACTTCATATTCTTCAGAAAACACATGCTAATATAAAACCTGTTATTCTACCAACTAAGCATATAAGATCAACATTATACTTAAATCTGTCCCTGATTCTGGATCTTTGACCTTTTTCCCTGACCCATTACATTTTTGGCTTTATCCCTTGAGCTATGAGGTTTAGAGGTTTAAATAAGAACTGTGAGCAAAAGCTGTTTACCACTTTCAAGCGCAACCTGCTACATGTTTTCATTTGTTCAATTAAATAAAACAGAAATGCAGCAAAAACTGGGCAACTTAAAAAACAATAAATAACCTAACTGAAGGATTCATGTCAGCAAGAAGCTTTAATAACTTTTTTATACGCAGAATAAAAATCACAGTATTTTTTATTGTGCTTTTAAATAAATGAATGTTTCTTGCATGACTTTAAAAAATTAACAAAACTGGGACAAGTTGCAGTAATGAAAAAATAAGAGTAAAAAGACTTAAGGCAAGGAAGAAACTGTATTAACCGCTTCTGAAAACACTTAACAGCAGAGTCAGGTATTCCAGTTTCCTGCCTGCATTGTCTTATTTTATCATCAACATCATTGTTGTCACCATTATTAGTATAATTTTTACTGTTATCACTTCATAAGTGACTACCCAGAATGCACCTGGGTGGGCTGCTGCCACTTCAGTTGAGGTCCACAATCCACAGAACTGCAATGGTATGCTCAGCAACATGACCATTATTAATTAACAGTAAATAACAGTGAAAACCATGAACTATCAGAAGTTGGAATGAAACAATGAAGTGTCAGCTGTGAAAATAATAAGCACTTTTGTTCCTTTATTGCCAAACATGGAATGAAAGAGCTTATTTTTTTTACAACTGACACTTCTTTATTTCATTCTAACTTCTGATAGTTTATAGTAAATAGTGCAAAACACAAGAGCCAGATCATAGTCAAATTGGGCCCCAGGCAGGGTAATAGATCAGGGCTCAACCAGAGCAACCCCTCCTGCAGAACTCACTACCCCCTCAGCAGCAGCCCCCTCCCCAGCCATTCCAGTCTTCCATTACTTTGCTATTTATCCACAGTTACCACAAACACTCTTAAAACTTGTCAGTGTGCATACTGTTTTCTTATTTACTTCTACAGTGATTACTGCTATTGAAATAAAATAGCACAAATAATAATAGCCATTTGCTAAACAATACAGTCTCACAATGAAAACAGACTTAGCATGAGCAGCAAACTTCTCTGCCCTTGAAATTCACATTAATTGAAACAGCATAAAAAGCCACATTCAAAGAAAATGCATCTGGTCAGTATGGAGGATTACATTTACCTTTGGGCTGCTTTCAAACCATAGGCTCCTTGCACACATTTTAAGGCCATGCATACATGTATGTGTTCTTTGATTTACTTTTCCTGACTGTATTAAATTATATTCCTTGTATAATACAGCACCGCTTGTTAGAATGTATTTTAAATTTGTATTTTGAACATTCTTTTAGTAAGGAATGAAACAAAATGTAAGCGCCAATAATAACAAAACCACCCATTTCAGAAAATTTCAACCATAAAAGGCCACTCAGACCTCCATTATTATGATCCACCAATATTACTTAATAAGCACAATATCTGCAGAAGTAAAAGTCATCTGAATAATTCCATATTAAGGAGATATATAACTAATGAAGAGGTTGCTACTGACAAATAACTTTACATTTCAGTATTTCACCTACAAATTCAGTGCCAGCTGCCTTTGAATTAATTGCATATGTTATATTAAAAAAAATGGTAAGCTGGTGATACTGCAATAGGGAATGATTGACAAACTGACAAGTTCATAGTTACTAGGCCTCTCATACAAAGCAGGACACACTCAGGAGTGTAGAACCCCTATCCCCCCCTTAAAATATACCAAATAATCCACAATCAAAATGGTACGGCAATACCAGCACTCCATCTACATGGTGTGGAAATAGAATCCACAGCCTTCTGCACCAAAGACAATTATGCTACTAACACTGCTTTCAAATTCAACAACAGAAACAGTGGCTGCCATTTGATAAATAAAACAGTTAACTGCACACTGAAAACAGACTTAGCATGAGCAATGGTGAACTTATCCTCCCTTGAAACTTAATTCCATGAAAATGAAATTAAACTCATAATCCCATGAAAATACACTGAAACTCATAATGCCCTGAAAATGTACTGAAAACTCAAACTTACAATTCCTATAGAAGTCTAGTAGTCAGTGTACAGGATTCAGGCTAGGCTACTCTCTCACAGAGCAATGAATGCTGACAGTAAAAAAGCCTAGGTTGCCTGGTGATGGATCTGGCCCTGTTAGGATTAGGGTTGCCAACCATCCAGAATTCTTCCTGACTGTCCATAAATAAGGGACACTGTCCGGAAAACAGAGATTGCCTTTTCTTGCCCAGAAAAAAAGAAAAAAATCTTTTCTTTTAATTAAAAAAATTACTTTTTTTTTTTAAGGGTGTTCTTCTTTAAGAATACCCTTTGTGTCCGGTCGCACAGATGCAGAATCCAAGATTCTTTATATGACATCTTCATCTTCCATGCTGATAGAATTTGAATTCCAGTCTCCAGAAGACATTTGGACTGCACAGCAGACCGCAACGAATGGTCGGACAAATGAGAGGTGTGTGTGTGTGTGTGTGTGTGTGTGTGTGTGTTCTTCCTATGCTATGTTGGGTTTTTTTTGCTGTTTTTTTTTCCATTGCTGTCATTTCCCAAAACGTTTGGTTGACTATTTTAAAACAATATCTGCATTTATTACATTTACCTTTATCCTTGTAGCTTCTGTTGTGATTAAAACAAGTCAAATAAAGAGTACTTCACTTACTAGGCTAACAAATATTTAAATTAAATTAAAAAAATCACATGCTGTTGGACTATCAGTCCATATGGAATTTGTTAAGGTGCTTTAAGTGAAACACCTCTCTTCAGCTAGACTATACATTACCTACAGATCTATTGCTAAGTTTTGGAACCTACAAACTCATACTGGTTAACATTAATTAGAAACTTAACCACATCACAGTTGCCAATCCAACCTCATGAAGAGGCAGATTGACAATTAGGTATTATATGATTTAAAAATGAAACACAGTGAGTAAAACTGCCTGCCAGCGACTCAGAGCTTAATTTCAGAAAGAGGTGCCTTGAGCTAAATTTGCTATTTCAGTATATTGTTTTCACCTGAGGCACTTCTATTACTGCTAGTGTGATGACATATGGAATTAAACATCCTGAATTTGTATTAGATGACATCCCATCTGGCAAATTGTTCCCCATCCTGTTTGGCAAGGTGTTCCTCAGCATCTAGTATTCAAATTGTATTTTTCTTCAGCTGCATTTTGATATAAAAATATGGTGTACCCTGTGATTAGTATAAAACAGATAATATTTAATGTGTAATGAACTTTGATTCATTTACAAACTATATTGTCAACCATGCAACCTTTATAGTGGCCAAAATGAATTGCATGTCCTACATTTCTGTCATTGCACATTATAATGGTTGTAATAAAGAACACTGTGAAATAAATTCCTTGTGTGTGTGTGTGTGTGTGTGTGTGTGTGTGTGTGTTACACTTGCAACTCTCCTCTTACCCAAAGAACTTGGAACCCTGTAATGTTGTTAGAGTTTCATAGTTCTTTCTATTCAGATAAATGCATATAAATATCCTGCCCTTTATTCTTCATATAAGTGTTTTTATTTTTAACCCATTTGTTAACCAGATAAACTTAATTTTCAGGAGCACTGTCTGGTTAAGTTATTTGCTGAATGCGATACAGATGGCAAACAGAGGTAGAAAGAACCAAACTCTGCATCTGCGGCTAGAAGAAGCATCCCATTAATAGCTCAGAGAGTTAATTTTCTGCACTAAATACTAGAATCTCACTCATGTCCACATGTTCTCAAAAGTCAATGAGGATTCAGTATTCACTGAGGTTTACATGTAGTCAGTCATTAGTTTCATAGTTTTTCCTGTTCAGACAATGCATGTTGGTGCAAAGCATGTTGTGCAGTTAATGTTTTAAGTGGATTATAATGGACTACGACTTATCTGTCTTCAATTTTGCACCTATCCTTTAAAAATGTACTCAGTCTTCAAAATGTTGACCTTGTACACTTTGCAGAGTAATATATTATCTTTGATAATTGCCAGCTATAACTATGAAAAGACAATTTTGAGAAGTATATTACT
Source organism: Protopterus annectens (assembly GCF_019279795.1). NCBI lineage: Eukaryota > Metazoa > Chordata > Ceratodontiformes > Protopteridae > Protopterus > Protopterus annectens. The sequence goes on along the minus strand of NC_056725.1, from coordinate 608,321,082 downwards.
ATTCCATATGCATATTTTTGTATAGCTGTGGATAGCAGATACCGATTTCGATAGTTCTAATTCTGTGCTCCCTAATCCATAACTTTTCTGACAGATACTCAGGAAAACCCACACCCTGATGTTAGGATGAAAACTATAAAAAATGGATAAACGTTTTACAAAAAACATACACACATATCATGCATCGCATCAGTACCCATCAATACACAAACCCAACATCATTACCATTTAATTATATATATATATATATATATATATATATATATATATATATATATATATATATATGGAGTCTGAAATAAAAATTGGATGTGATAGATGTTATGTATGGTGCCAAGTATAATTGTTGCTTGAATGAGCCTAGCCACAGCCCAGACCTCCAGTGATGCCAGTAGTTGAGACCCTGAGATCTGCTGAGAAGAATAAAAATACAAAATATATCTTTATGACACTCTGCTGGGACAGGTTCTGGGGTAATGGCCATATGTTTTCAGGTGGTTTTCAGTTTAATTTTGTTATACTTTTTCCAGAATTTTCTTCATGCTTGTTATGCCTGATATCCCTTGGTTTGTTAGCTAGCAGTCTTCTTTTATCTGGCATATAACAAAGCAACAGTTTATTTTTCTGTTGTAGGTTTCATTTCCGTCATTTACTGGGTAAAGTGTGTTCTATGTGAGACAGAAAACAAAAAGCATTGTATGCAAAGAAATATCACACTGGGTCTTTTCATACTATGTGCACTGATATTCTGAAAGGTGTTTTAGAAAATAGCTCTGTCAACATTTTTTATTTTTTTGTTCCTCAGTTCTGTTTAGGTCAAGATGAAGTGCAGATTACTAGTTTACCATTTTTTTAATGTGAATAGGCAATTTATTCTTCAAGGGCAGAAGGCACTGAATTTGTAGAAGAAACACTGAAATATGACATTATTTGCTAGCAGCAACCTGTTCATTGGTTACAGATCTCTTTAATGTAGAATTATTCAGAAAACTTTTACCTCTGCAGAGATTGTGCATATTGACTGATATTGGTGGGTTGTAATGACAGAAGTTTGAGTGGCCTTTTAAGGTTTTAATGTTCTGAATTGGGGAGTTTTGTCATTATTGGTTCATATGTTTTGTTTCATTGCTTACTGGAAAAATGTTCAAAACTATAAATTTAAAACACACTCTAACAAGTGATGTATTATACAAGGGATATAATTCAATTATTATATATTATAATTAATACAATCAGGAAGGTGAATCAAAGAACTTTTGCATGGTCCTAAAAATGTGTGCAAGGGGCCTATGATTTGAAAACAGCCTAAAGGAAACTTAATCCACAACTGGCAAGATGCTTTTTCTTTTAATATGGCTTTCAATGCTCTTTCAGTGAATGTGAGTTTCAAAGGCAGAGAAGTTTTAATGCTAAGTCTGTTTTCATTGTGAGACTGTATTGCTTTGTTTAACAAATGTGTATCAGTGGTTTGTGCTATAAATTTTTAATAAAACTTTTAAATTAAACCCAAATATCTGTAATCATTGTAGAAGTAAAGCAGAAGACAGTATGGTATGCACACTGATAGTTTTCAACAATGTTTATGGCAACTTGGGAGAAATGGAGAAATAACCAAGTAATGGGACACTGGAATGGCTGCGTGGGAGGGGGCGAGGTGTATCAAAATTACACGCATTTTGCTTTCACATACACGTCCAGAATTTTTGACATGGAAAGTTGGCAACCCTAGTTAAGATGTCAACCTATACAGCTATGCTTGATTCAGCAAACTGCATCCAAGACATTAAGATAGTTTGACACTCACATTCATAAGCTGTTATCCCACTCTTACCTCATTTAGGAGCCATATACAACATAAGCTACATACCTCAGGACAGCTCTGTAAATCATTAAACTGGGAACAATGACCCAGTTCCAGTAAACTGTATTTAATTAAAGACGTGCCTGGGGTTCTCCATTCTGCTGTGCTCCCACATCTTCCCTTCCTTTATCCATGCTCACCTATGCCCAGTCTTTTGCCATCCCAAATAAATCTCTTCATTGCTTTAAAAGCCTCCATAGCATGCCTTTGTAATCTACTTCCCCATTCAGAGCTCCCTACTACCCTCTCAGTTACTATTACTACTTGTGTCTCTCCCTTCTGCCATTTAGTGCTGCTGTCTCTCATTTGGTCCCTTCTTTTGTCCATTGTACTGCTACTTGGTACTTGGATGTTTAGTAATCAAAATCCCAGATCTACCTCAATAAAACTACACCAAATTTCCAGACAAACCTGTACTTCACTCCAAATACATATCTGCAATAATGCAAATTTAGCACCAAGTCTCTACTTTACCTATGTACATAATTTATTAGCAATTAAGGTGTTATACTGCTATCTCTGTAATTAATCAATGCCTAATATAAAATTATAAGCGGAGTTGTAGTCAATATACCAGTCATATAACAAGCAGCATTCACCCTGTTATAATAGGAAAAAGAAACGCAACCTAAGCATTTCTTATACAAATTAATCTAATCTTAAACTCCCCCCCAACTCTATTACCATACTCTGTTAAATAAAACCTACTGTTACCATCATACACTCCAAACAAGTGCCCAATCTAAAAACAGCTAACAGTGCAATAAATTTCCAGATATTTTGATCTAACAATGACCTGTTAATGATAAAATATCTACCAAGAAAACAAATACCTAAAATGAGATAAACCAAATATATCCAAACCTTATTAAAAACTCTAAGCTGCTGCAGAAATCTAAGTATTTTTTTTTAAATATAGGGACAATCCACTGTAAACCAAAGCCTTTCATATACAATGCAGTTTTGAGCTATCCTGACACACTTAACTGGGGACAAAAGTTTCACAGATACCAGAAGTATGCAAAATAAAATAATATACTGACTTGGCTGATATCTCTGTACACCTGTGATAGCACTAATATCAAAAACCTGGCATACATAATTTCCTACTGGTGCAGGGTACTAAGGCTATGAGCTGTTAAGACACTGGTCATTGCAAACTTTGGACATAGGAAGCAGTCTTCATTTGCCTGACTGAGACTCCGAGCAAGTCACTTAACCAGACATCATCCCAGGCAGAATCTGTAACAAGTCCATGGAGATCATTTATCCTCCCCATTTAACAAATACAAATACATTTAAATCACTCACAAATGAAGAAATAGTCTTCTGGTTAAGATTATCTGTAATGATTCTACTAGGACGCCTGCTGTTATCAAAGTTATATGCTTGTAGCTTGCTGTCCACCCTAAGCAAATAACAACATTAATAGCGTTCAAGACCTAGTAGTTACGCTTAGTTAACTCGCAGAATCAATATGCATCGCAGCATTGCATGTACCGTCTTTTGCAGACAAGTCAGCTGTAGAAGACATATCCTGGATAACTACAAACATATTGTAACAGTAACCCTAGGTGATCTTAATATTGATTGGGTCAGTGGGTACTAAGAAAACTTGTTCACCCTGTTATCAATCTATAACGATTAACACAATTAACAGATATGGATTGTAAACAGGTAAAGTTAATGGAAAGGAAAACATTTTGGATTGGATACTAACAGGAAATATATATAATTTCACAAATAGGAATTATGCTAGACATAACCTTTTTCCACATGGAAACATATCAATATACATAGAAATATCTAAGAAAATTGTCAGAAATACAACCAGTTTCAGTAAGGAAACCTGGTCAGTCCTTAAGCATAGCAGTTGAGAATCATTAAAACAATCTTTAGATGACACAGTACCTCACTTTAACAAAACTCCATCTCCACATCTAATAACTTAAATGCAGAAGGAGTGAAATAAAACCCTTTGCCATGACCTATATAATAAATAAAGCATATGTAAATCAGAGATAAAGCATGGAAAAACTTGCTTTAGAAAATACACTGAAAAATCTGCAATGATACTGACACTTACAAAACCTAAGATTACCATGACAAAGGCTAAGGAAGACCGATCTACAGGAACACATAAAGTGTAATAATTTTGATCAGCAGTCAAACGTTTACAATACATTTTTTTCAAACTGTTTTTCAAAATTTTGTCAAAAAATCACATCCCTGCCCTTTCACAGATAAAATTATACAAAAGTTACTCTACAAACCTCTTTGAAAAATCTTTCAAAAACCAGAAGCAAACACTTAAAGAGCTCTCAGTTTTATTAAAGTAAGATGCTTTCATCCAAAATTAAAATAGACTTCAAATTTAATTTTAACATGTTAGTGTCCATTCAATAGTTAATAAAATGATCACATGATAGTTAAATACCAGGCATGAGTAATTAACTAGAACAGAATAAATTTCACACATACATTAGAAACCAATACAAGACAATATAAATAGGTGCGCATAAAAAAATTAAAGCCAATATTAAAGGTTGCACGAATATGGTATTTAACTCTAGAAAATTACGTGTACCAAGGTTCAAACTTTAAAACATATGCAGATTTAATTCATACCTCATGTGTGTTGCTAATCCCCTTAAACACAATGCTTTCAGTAGTCTGGGCTCCTATTACCTGATCGAACGTTTAGGTTAGCAAATACCTAAACGTCAATCTAATAGCAAAAGCAAAAAAAATGCGAATGGCCAATTTAATGCAGGGAAAGAATTCCCCTGGCTGTTATGTGGATTTTGCCCCTTTCCCCACTGTAGATCTTGGAGTCCCACAATATCGGAGTTGGTATATTTAGTTAGGGGGGTGGGGGCACAGCCCCCTACATCGGGAGGTGTGGGGGACAAAGCCCCCCCCCCCTATTAATTTTTGTTTATTTTTTTTTTTTTTGCGGCTGAGGAAATTCATTCCTTCGGCTGTTCGCTGTTTTAATTTTTTATTATCAGTTTGACATTTAGGTATTCGCTAACCTAAATGTTTGATCGGGTAATATAGATGCCAGTAGTCTCATGCAACAAATCTAATCCAATATGTAGATGGTACAATGCTAGTATGTCCTGTGTTTTCACTCAAAGAGCTCCAAGTTGATGAACAGTATTCCTTTAACTGATGGCTAGCTATAAAAAATCAAACTACTCCTAATTCAAAGTAAACAAAACTTATGGTATTTTCAACTCCATCCCAAAAATCAAATTATTGCAACTTTAAAATACTAAGTTAATAATACTATATATGACCTAGTGCAAAATACAAACATTATGGGAATAAAAGACCATGGATTAAAATTTAACCAGCACATCCAACATTCACTTCATATTATCTCTCTCTCTCTCTCTCTATATATATATATATATATATATGGATTCACTTCAGAAGCTCGAAATACTGAAATCTCAAATTTCAGTATCTTGAGCCCAAGAAGTTGAATCCACAAGACAACGAAAAATAAAAACCGCGAAATTCAAAACCTCGAATCCCGGAAGTTCTTAATTTCGCAGTTTTACTACACACACACACACACACACACACACACACACACACCATCCACCACCAAACACACACAATCACTCTACTACGTGTGCCCCCCACACACCCCTACTTAAATATTCTCACTCTAAGGTTGCACTACATACAAACACACACAAAACACCACCACACAAGCTATTTTCTCTTCACACACACACATCACAGCAACAAAACACACTGACACACACCACAGCCCCTACTCAAACCCCTTAACACACACACACACACACACACACACACACACACACACACACACACACACACACACACACACACACACACACACACATACACACACACACACACTTACCTGAATACATAACCATAGCAGAACTTTAGAAGCGCGAAATTCAAAACCTCCGGTATTCGAGGTTTTGAATTTCACGCTTCTAAGCTTTTGCTATTATGTGGATTCAGCTTTTTGGGCTCGAAATACTGAAATTCGAGATTTTAGTATTTTGAGCTTCTAAAGGGAACCCATATATATATATATATATATATATATATATATATATATATATATATATATATATATATATGTGTGTGTGTGTGTGTGTGTGTACATATACATATAGATCTCGATCTATAGATACCAGCATTCCTAGTTTATGCAACCTTTCCTCAACAGAATATGTATGCAAGACTATGGTTCAAACCTCTCTGCTCCCTAGTTTCCTAAATGCCTCACATATTTGCACTAACCTGTAGTTATCTCATCTAAGTAAACTGGTGTAATCCTATAATAAAACTGCAAAGTTTTTAAATAACCACATTAACCATACATGCAGGCAAACACACCACTTTGTGACACTCCCTTAACTGTCTGCAGCTATAAGCCTGTTCTCATATTATAACCTCCCATAACATCCTCTGTACCAAGACAGGTTCCCTGACACCAGACAGTTATTAAAATGGAACACAAAAGCGCAGAGGACTGCGGTCACTTAACACCTGGTACTTTCTCAAAAATTTAAAAAAGTCATAATGGTGGCCATCTGTACTCTGTATATATTGCTGTCTATGGAAATCTGACCCAGCAAATACCAGAAATATCACACTTTCAAACAGAGTTTAAATTGTACACAAGACATACAAGACCACTAACATTTTTGTAAGCCAAGAGCTCCATTAGTAAGACCCTTTCTTATTCTAAATCTCCTCATCTATAATTTAGTCCCAATGAATTCATACTCAAAATGGTCATGCCCTTGTACTAGCCTCATTACTAAGTCTTCCTCCTCATGCAATCAAATCAAACAAGTCACAAAATTCTCAAACGTTACAGGTTTCAAGTGAAACTAACTGCTTGGAAAAAACATGTATGCGCCTTAATTGTAAGCTTCTAAGAGATCAAAGGCATTCATGATGTGTTCAAGAAAAGTATTCTGTTTATTATATATATATGTGATATAAAATGTGTACACACCTCTGTTAAAATGCCAAGTGTTTGTGATATAAAAAAATGAGACCATAATAAATAATTTCAGAACTTTTCCCACCTTTAATGTGACCTATAACCTGCACAATTCAAAAGAAAAACAAACAAATCTGTTACGGGAAAAAATATAAAAAATAAAAAACGTACAATAAACTGGTTGAATAAGTGTGCACACCCTTAAACTAATACTTTGTTGAAGCACCTTTTGATTTAATTACAACATTCAGTCTTCTTGGGTTCACACCTGCCATCAATTAAAGAGACTCTGATTAACCCCAAATAAAGTTCAACTGTCCTATTAGGATTTTCCTGACATTTACTCAATTGCCTGCTACAACAAAAGACATGGTTTGCAGAGAGCTTACAAAGCATCAAAGGGATCTCATTGTTGAAAGGTATCAGTCAGGAAAAGGATACAAAAAAATTTCCACAACATTGGATATACCATGGAACACAGTTAAGACAGTTATCAAAAAGTGGAGAAAATATGGGCCAACAGTGATGTTGCAAAGAACTGGACATCCCTTCACAATTGATGAAAAGACAAAATGAAAACTGGTTAGGCAGGCTGCCAAGAGACCTACAACAACATTGAAGGAGCTGCAGGAATTTCTGCTGGTTGTGTACTACATGTGACAACAATCTCCCGTATTCTCCATATGTCTGGACTAGGGGGTAGGGTTGCAAGATGGAAGCCTTTTCTTACACAGAAAAACATCCAGGCCTGGCTAAAATTTGCAAAACAATACATCGTCTCCAAAAAGCATGTGGTAAAATGTGTTATGGTCTGATGAGACCAAGGTTGAACTTTTTGGCCACAATTCCAAAAGGTACATTTGCCGCAAAAACAGCACTTCACATCACCAAAAGAACACCATCCCCAAGATGAAGCATGATTGTGATTGCAGTATCATGCTTTGGGGTTGCTTTTCTTCAGCTGGAGCTAGGGCTTTAGTCAAGGTGGAGGAAATTATGAACAGTTCCAAATACCAGTCACTTTTGGCCCAAAACCTTCAGGCATCTGCTATAAAGCTGAAGATGAACAGGAATTTCACCTTTCAATATGACAATGACCCCAAGCATTCATCCAAATGATCAAAAGAATGACTTCACCAGAAGAAAATTAAAGTTTTGGAATGGCTCAGCCAGAGCCCAGACCTGTATATAAAAAGTGTAAACACCCCTGTTAAAATGCCAGGTTTTTGTGACATAAAAAATGAGACCACAGTAAATAATTTCAAAACTTTTTCCACCTTTAATGTGACCTATAACCTGTACAATTAAATCGAGAAACAAACAAATCTGTTACAGGAAAAAATATAAAAAATAAAAAACGTACAACAAGCTGGTTGCATAAGTGTGCACACCCTTAAACTAATACTTTGTTGTGTGTGCACACCCTTAAACTAATACTTTGTTGAAGTACCTTTTGATTTAATTACAGCATTCAGTCTTCTTGGGTAGGAGTCTATCAGCATGGCACATCTTGACTTGGCAATATTTGTCCACTCTTCCTTGCAGAAGTGCTCCAAATCTGTCAGATTGTGAGGGCATCTCTTGTGCACAGCCCTCTTCAGGTCACCCCACAGATTTTTCTCTTGGATTTACAGTACATATAATTATAGTAAAGAAAGCAAACCATTTAAAAATCATTAACTTAATACATTATATATAGATTTTTCTACTTTTAACAATTATCATTCACTCTGACATTACATACATTTTTCAAGCCCTGCCTTTCCTTAAATTTCACTCCTCCTCATGAACATTATTCTGCATAATGGCCAACACATTCAGTGCCAACTTTACCCCTCTCTCCCCCCAAAGGACCAATCTCAATACAGGAAGAATGCCAGGCACCCTTTATTACTGCAGCACAGGTTAAAGCTGCATTGTCTAATGCCAAGAAGACAGCTTCCATGGGAACCGACAATATCCCTGGCTGTGTTCTACATGAATTACAAAGTGAACTGGCCCCACATCTGTGTGCTCTGTTCAATCACACCCTCACCTCAGGCTTTGTCCCTACCAAATGGTGCACTGCTACATTCATCCCTCTCCATAAAGGAGGAGTGACTACAGACCCTGGAAATTATCGCCCCATTAGCCTGACGAGTCTGATATGTAAAACTATGGAGTGCATCATCATGGACCTAATTAACAAGGCTATAGGGAATCTCCAATCTCTAGATCCCACACAATTTGGTTTTGTGAAAGGAAGATCATGCCTGCTCAACCTGGTTGACTTCTTTGAGTCAGTCACCAGAGTGGTGCATGAAGGTAAGGCAGCTCATACAGCCTACCTCGATCTGGACAAGGCCTTTGATACCATTCTTCACTCAGGAATTATTGATAAACTCACCAAACTAGGCATCAACCCCTATATCATTAGGTGGGTTGCAAATTGGCTCACAGATAGAACACACAGTGTGAAAGTAGCGGACTCTGATTCAGGCAGCCAACCAGTCATGAATGGAGTCCCACAGGGATCGGTCCTGAGTCTTCTCCTATTTGGCATCTCAGAAGTCTATGCCAACACAGAGGGACTCTGGCTGACCAAATTTGCAGACGACTGCAAGCTGAGAGCCATTATTAACTCCCCAAGTGATGCAGTCTTCCCACAGAAAGGCCTCACTGAGACCAATGACTGATGTCGAAACATGGCCTTAAGCTTAATGCCAAAAAAATGCGTCATCATCCCCTTTGGGAAAAACTCAATTCCCAGTGAACACTGAAGGTGTTATAAGAGCTCTGGGAACACAGGTAGACAGCAGCCTCTCCTTTGACCACCATATTACCACTGTGTTCAGAAAGTCCTTCTATGTGGCACATCTCATTACCAAGGGATTTGCATCCAGAAAGAAAAGAGGTCATCATTTCTGTCTACTTTTTCCTCATTAGACCAATCATAGAGTATAATGCCCCATTTGGCATGTACCTCAGTAGACACCTGCAACAGCTGGATAGGCCACAAAAGTACCTCATGAACAGAAACCTAGGCCTTAAACACATGTCCTACATGGATAGACAAAAAAACTCCAGCTATTCTGTCTCATATCATCTACTAAGAGGTGATCTCTGCTTGACTTACAAAGCCATGTCTGACCCAGCTCTGTTAGAAATGCTACATCTAAATAAATCCCAATCCCTCCACACCACACACTCCAGAGACCTCAACCTCATTACCACAATCAACAGAACATGCTGGAGGGACAGGTTCATAACCCAGAGGCTGCCCATTCTCTGGAATAGACTTCCTATACATGTCAAGCAGAGCACCTCACCAGCCCTCTTCAAGAGAAATCTTGATGAGTGGATGGGAAATAGAAAGTTCACCCCAGGGATCACTCCAGTGGCTCTACTTGATAAAGGCACTGGGAACTAATGACGGACGGCACAATGCCAGGGCACTTCTATGGACTAGGCTTGTAAAGGCCCCAGGACCATTAGCCTAGTACACACCTATGAACATATGTATTGTTCCCACAAACTCCATTCATTTCTATGCAATTATCTCATTCCCTTTTCTAAACATGAGCCCTCCAGTTCATTCATCTCCTTTGCAATATTCAGTACCTCATTTATGGGTTGGTTCAGAGTTTGATTTTCATTTTATAGTAATTATTTTTTTGGTAGCTAATAGCATTAAACTTAGCAAGAATGTACGACTAGGCAATTTAGATCTTATATTCCAGCTCAAAAGTATCACTTCCTTCATTACAATTGTTTGCTCTACCCCTAACATTTTTGACAAAATGCTTTATAGGGATTTTTTTAGATCTTCCAACTCATGACATTCCCAAAAATATGCTCCCAATTACATGCCTCTCTCTTTCCAGTCACATATCCAGCAATTGCCATATACCTGAAGAAAATTCTATGAAGTCTGCTTTGGCTATAAAAACCTATGCAAACATGTCCATGCAAAAATCCTAAACCTTTGGACTTTGCTGCCTACTTGGGAGCCATATAGATGTCCTCCCAGTGCTCCTTTGTAAATTAACATTCCAGCCTCTCTCTGAGTCTTTTCCAAACTCTTCTGAGCAGTTCTTACCATTATAATCCAATATTTTAAATTGCTACTAATTATCACTTTTTTCAGCAGCAGCTTCTGTTCTAGAATCAGCTAAAAAGTCAGCTGGTCTTTTAATTTAGCACTCGCATATCCCTTTCTCTTTGCTTATACTCCATTACCTATTCTTGGTAGGGAAGGCAGACATTTGGACTTATCCAACTCTGTTATATTTCCCTCCATTGTTATTTGCTCCTAGGCCGCAGTGGTGCAGTGGTTAGCACTGTCGCCTCACAGCAAGAGGTTCTCCCGTTCAATTCTCGTCTGGAGCGCCTTCTGTGTGGAGTCTGCATGTCCTCCCCGTGGTTGAGTGACGTTAAAAGAAATGCAGGTAGGTACGTGGATGAATGGGTGTGCCTTCTTTGAAGGTTGGGCATTGGGCTGGCAACTCGGCACCGTAAAAAATCCACTGCCAATCATTAGCGGACCGGGGTTCCACTGTGGTGGCCCCTAACTGGGAAAAGCCAAAAAACATTACTTTTACATTGGTTCATTTGCTGATTTTCTCCAATAAATTCCAGCACCTTATTGCTTATTTTCTAAACTCCTAATTGCTAGCCACCTGGTGGTATAAACATCATCTCTAAGCAATTTGGTCACATTGACTAATGTTGATGTGACAACCCAGCTCCATGTAAAAATGGGGAAAAGAGGGTTGATGACGATAATGATGACGTGCTATCATCCCAATTTGTAAAATCTTTCTCCATTTATAACTTGCATAGTTCTTAGAATACTTTCTCCTACTTTATAAATATAACATTTTGTATGGTTATTTTTATGCTCCTTAAGGGTCTGCATCCAAAATCTTGTTGTCTCATTGTTCCTTAAGTTTACCTCTTGTTTTATCATCATGCCTTTCTACTATGATTTGTAACCATCTACTTGTGTTTATATATATATATATATATATATATATATATATATATATATATATGGATTCACTTCAGAAGCTCGAATTTACAAAATCTCGAACTGCAAATAACCGAAACCAAAAGATCGAGTTTCGTAAACTCGAACTTCTTTTTTTTTTCAAAACAAGTTTATTGTTTTAACATATAAGAGAAATATCATAACAATTTTATACAAATAATTAAAAATAGGTATTATTATAATATTCAACAAAACAACTAAAGTATTTACAAAGACATCCACTACAATCAGATCAATTAATTAAACTAAAATACTGTGCTATTGAAATTAGAATTTTTTTAACAAATTTTGTAAATTATCCCATACAATAAAATGTGATGTTTTTCTAGTTGTTCTCATTCTAATTGTGCTTATTTCCATATGACACATTATATTCATAACATTTTTAAATTCATTGAACGAAGGAGGTGTATCTGAAATCCAATTTCTAGTTATTATTTTCCTAGCCACTGCTAGGATAGACCATAACAAGGGAAGCTTAATCTTTTAACACATTGAGGTACAGGTGTGTTGAATAATATAAGAGACTTAGAAATAATGAAATTATCTGTAAAAGAGCCTGCAAAATTCATTAATTGACTTCCAGTATTCTTTCAACTTCATACAGTCATAAAACATATGAGCCCAGTCAGCATTAATTTCTACATTACATCTCTTACATAGATTATCTTTATTATTAATTTTATTCATCATCAAAGGTGTATAAAAGATCTATGTAAAAATTTCCATGTATAAAGTCTCCAGACAATGGAAGATGTAGTTCTATAAGCAGATTCCAATATATATTGTTTATCTTGTTGAGTTGGTGGGTCCCCATTAATAGAGGTGAAATAATTCCAGTATGAATCTACATTGTAAAAAGTTTCTTGTCTGATAATTTTATGTATATATGAAAGTTTACCTTTATCAGAAACTTTATGCTGTAAATTTATTATCAAGTAATCAATCAATTTTGGAATAGATTATTTAACTGTTATAGACATTAGATCTATTCTATCAATGAGATGTTGTCTAAAGATCTGAACCTCTAACCAGCAAGTTTCTCTTAGATCAAATTCTTGTTTTAAGAAATCTAGATTTTTAACTTTATTATCAGATATCAGCTGATACCAATACTTTAGATTATTATCTATAGCTAAATGAGCTCCTTCAGAAGTAGATGACATAAGCATACCCTGAGTATAAATTATAGGGAATACAATAAAATTCCATTCCCTATACTTAGGGTGCATGAATATAAAGTTACGATAACTAATAATAATATTTAATGGGTAACAGACCATATGTTTAGGTGTAATAGGTGAAGTACAAAATTCCTTTAGCAACCACAACATGGAGTTATTTATAATCATATTTTTATGTGTTAAGGAGATTTTCATGAAGTGCATACTAATTAGCTCCCAATAATCTTTCCATTTTGCGACATATGACCGATCTATTAATAAAGTAATAACTTTTATAATAGAAGAGATAATATATAAATTAAAGTCTGGAAAAGAAATACCCCCTTGAGACCAGCTATTAGTATGTTTCTTTAATGCAATCCTAGGTCTATTAGGTGCCCATAAGAAATTTAACATTAGTGTATTCAGTTTCTTGATAGTTATTTTTGTAGGTGAAAGTATTATTGATTGTATTAAGTATAAAATCTTGGGGAATATTATCATTTTAATAATTGTAAGTCTCTCCTCCATAGTAATAAAATATTATTCCAGGTATTAAAAAGATTTTGTATATTAAGAAAACAGGTATTATAGTTATTGTATATAATAGATTTAATATCTTTAGATAGTATTATACCTAAATAAGTTATCTGACCTGAGTTGGGTACATATTTAGTAAAATCACTAATGAGAGTATTTTTTCGTGTATATATAGGTAGTATTTTAGTTTTTTCTTCATTGAATATTAAACCAGAAATACTTTTAAAATTCATCATTTTATCAAACAAAGACTGCATAGAAGAATTAGATCCTGCTGATGTAATTAGAACATCATCTGCAAAAAGTTGAATTTTTGATGTTGTATTTTCTTCTATTTCAAAACCCTCTATGTCAGTACTGTTTCTAATCAAATTAGCCCAAGGCTCCATTACTAAAGTGAATAATAGTGGAGAAAGTGGACATCCTTGCTTTGTACCTTTAAGAATGGGTATTTTTGTGAAACATATGTTCCTACCTTAATATAAGCCAGCGTTCCTTTGTATAAATGCTCAATTAAATTTACAAATGCATCAGAGAAATTTGTGCATTTCGGTAAGGTAAACAGATAGTCCCAACTTACTGAATCAAATGCTGAACCTATATCAAGACTAATAAGTGTTAAATCTTTCTTTTCCTATTTGCAAAATCAATTAATGTTAAAGTTCTTCTTATATTATCAAAAGTATTTCTATTTACAATGAAGCCCGTCTGATCTATGTCTATAATGCCGGGATAATTGTCTTCAATCTATCAGCAAAAATACTCATAAACATTTTATAATCAACATTAAGTAATGAGATGGGTCGATATGAAGAACATCTAGTTGGATCTTTATTAGGTTTTAAAATTGGTGAAATAAATGTATATTGCCAAGATGGGGGTTATTAACTCAGTTTGGGCCAGAATAAAAACCTTATGTATTAATGAATATGTAGTTTTAGAAAGGATTTTATATATCTCTGGTATAATACCATCATTACCCGGTGCTTTGTTTGATTTAAGCTTATTTATTTGTGTAATAACTTCTGTATATGAAATACTCTTGTCCAATAGTTTAATCTGTTGTTTATTAAGCTTTTATTCATGTTTGTGGTTATAAACTCCTTTATTTTATCTTTAGGTTCCATGTTAATGTTGTTATGGTTAATCTTGTGAAAGTGATTTCTAAATTCATCCAGTATTTCTGGTATACTAGAAACATCTTCTTTTTCCTTAGAGAAAAGATTTCTTTGATATGGTTTTGTTTATTCAATCTTTTTGTTTTATTTTTAAGTCTATGTAAGTATTTGGGGCTTATTGAATAAGACAAAAACTTGTATTTCTCTAAAGTTATTTTAACTTTATGAGTTAAAATTTCTTTGTATTTCTCATTTAGTTTGTTTATTTCTTCAATAACTTTCTTGTCCATAATATTTTCTTTATTATTATGTTTATAAGAGTCTAGTTTACTTTGAATATCTAACAATTCCTTATCCCAAGATTTCCTTTTGTTATTATACCATCTGATACTTTGTCCATATAGATATGATTTTAAGGCATCCCAAACATAGACAATGGAGACTTCAGGAGTATTATTTATGTCTAGAAAATGTTGTACTTCTGAAAGTATATATTCTTTATAGTCTTTTAGCTGAGTTAAGTATGCTGGTATCCTTTTGATCTGAACATTATGAGTATTTTTATCATGAATTCGAAAACAATTGAGTTATGATCAGATATAGGACATGAAATGATTTTGGAATTAATTAAATCTGTTACCATCTGGTTAGAAATAAAGACCCTATCTATTTTTGAATAAGTTTTGTATCTGTTAGAAAAAAGGTGTATGGTAATGATTTTGACTCTATCTGATTATTAATATCATTCAAATGATAAGAATTAGCAAAATCATTTAAATGTTTTGCATTAGATGTAATTCTTCTTTTCTTTATAGTGGTAGTATCACTTTCATGTAATATACAATTAAAATCACCAGCTAAAATAATATCCCCTACAGAGAATGATATGATCTTATCAATATGATGTTTCACTGTATTAATACCAATTCCAGGTATCCAATATACATTAATTAAAGTGTAAGTCTTCCCATTAATTTGTATTGTAACCATACAAAACATTCCTTTGTCATCCTGATAAGACTTAATGGTTTTAGGAATGGGCATACTTTTATTCCATAAAATAGCCACTCCTCTTTTTTCTGAGTGTGCTCTGAACTAACCAATACTGTATACTTATTAGTGGCTAGTTTATCAATATCTTTTTTTCAAGAGATGGGTTTCTTGCAGGAAGACTAGATTGGCCTTGTGTAGATTAATGTATCTTATTAGGCTTGCCCTTTTACACGGATTATTCAATCCATTAATGTTTAAAGAAATTCCTTTTAAAGATGTCATTTGGCATTTTTAAAACTCAAGAATCTTATGATCGAAATAACAAATAACAAGATAAATAATGTTACATCTCCTCTTTTAGGTGTACCTTTAAACATAGCTGTATTTATTAAATCTCTTATGGGATTTTGTATAGGATTCAATTTTGTTTGTAGTGACAATGAGTGTACAAAATATATTGTGGATGTCAAAACTATATACATATAACAATGAACAAGTGAAAATAATGTAAGGATTAAACCTTGCATCCCGCCTGGAGTTGAAAACTCCAACTTAGAGCAGGATATAGTAGTCAAGTTAACCCCTACCCTAAGCAGCAGTACCTCAGCTACCACCTTATCAATTTAATACTAGTTATATTTAACTGAGGTTAACAGTTTTCAATTCAATTATCTATCAAGACAAAACTACACATTTGGTAAAACAGCATCATATAAACTAAAATAAACTTTTTTTTTTTTTTTTTTTTTTTTTAAAACTGTTCATACTATTATATAGATCTATGTAATATATAACACTTGTATTCTAATAGCATTCAAATAATCTTAATGTTAGAAATCAAGAGGAGAGAAAATTATGTTCTAACATTCATTTAAATCAAAAACTTTGGCTAATATGATTCAGAGATTACATGCATTAAGATGCATCTATTTTCTGTCATGTGAATTCTATCAACAGCTTCCAAAAAATCTTGAATTGTTTGTATATGAGCATTTACTTAAACTCATTATTGTCAATAGAGTAAAATATTGTATTCATAAAAATTATTATAAATCATATTGCATAGTTATGCAGATTCTCAGAAACACCTGCGTTATTACCTAAAAAAAAAAAGCCATCACACACATAAACACAGACACACACACATACATATACACATACACATATATACATACATACACACACACACACACACACACACACACACACACACACACACACACACACACACACACACACATATATACACATATATCTGATCTCACCGAGCCGTGCCCCTGCAGAGCACCATCCCACTTGCCGTCCCCAGAACAAATCTGTCCGCTTCACACAAAATAATGCACAGCAAACACACACTAGCAACCAGATTTTACAATCATGCTAACCTACTGCTTTAAAATATATCACATGACATTTCTTCCAGAATAGAGTTATAAGATTATTTATGCTTGTCAATCAGGTGAATTAAATGAGTTATAGTAAAGTATATGTTTGGGACACAAGTTTTTAACACAGATTATTATGCTACTGTTAAGTAGATTTTCAAAAACATTTAAATAAATGTTTCATTTTCTATGCCTTCTAAAATAAGATATTTACTTGCTACAAGAAACTACATCATCTAAACTCATCATAACTGACACATTTTATGAATAGAGTATTTTTCCTGAATCTGTGGTGTGTCATTGTGATAACCTTGTCAATGTTTATACTAACTGCTTTCAGTTTCTCTGTGAAAATTCTGTGAGTGAAGCTTCTGAGGAAACTCATGGACACTGTGCATGAGACAGCCCACATCCCAGATTGTCTCCCTTAACATTTTGGCGGGAAACTTATTAAAACTTGTGGCAAACATTCATTTTGTCAATAGAGTAAAACATTGTATTCATAGAAATCATTACAAATCATATTGGATAGCCATGCAGACTCTCAGAAAAAAAGCCATCACACTCACACACACACACACACACACACACACACACACACACACACACATATATATATATATATATATATATATATATATATATATATATATATATATATATATATATATCTGATCTCACTGAGTTGTGTCCCTGCAGAGCACCATCCCATAAATATGTCTGCTTTATACAAAACAATGCACAGCAAACACATATTGGTAACCAGATTTTACAATCATGCTAACCTACTGCTTTAAAATATATCACATGACATTTCTTCCAGAATAGAGTTATAAGATTATTTATGTTTGTCAATCAGATGAATTAAA